>NC_090374.1:4381978-4681978 GCF_036365525.1 Heterodontus francisci | reverse complement strand
CAGTGCAACATTCCTCAAGTACTGACCCTCTGACAGTGCAACATTCTTTCAGTACTGACCCTCTGACAGTGCAACATTCCTTTCGTACTGACCCTCTGACAGTGCAACATTCCTCAAGTACTGACCCTCTGACAGTGCAACATTCCTTCAGTACTGACCTTCTGACAGTGCAACATTCCTTCAGTACTGACCTTCTGACAGTGCAACATTCCTCAAGTACTGACCCTCTGACAGTGCAACATTCCTCAAGTACTGAGCCTCTGACAGTGCAACATTCCTTCAGTCCTGACCCTGTGACAGTGCAACATTCCTTCAGCCCTGACCCTGTGACAGTGCAACATTCCTTCAGTCCTGACCCTGTGACAGTGCAACATTCCATTAGTACTGACCCTCTGACAGTGCAACATTCCTTCAGTACTGACCCTCTGACAGTGCAACATTCCTTCAGTACTGACCCTCTGACAGTGCAACATTCCTTCAGTACTGACCCTCTGACAGTGCAACATTCCTTCAGTACTGACCCTGTGACAGTGCAACATTCCTTTAGTACTGACCCTCTGACAGTGCAACATTCCTTCAGTACTGACCCTCTGACAGTGTAACATTCCTTTAGTACTGACCCTCTGACAGTGCAACATTCCTCAAGTACTGACCCTCTGACAGTGCAACATTCCTTCAGTACTGACCTTCTGACAGTGCAACATTCCTTTAGTACTGACTCTCTGACAGTGCAACATTCCTTCAGTACTGACCCTCTGACAGTGCAACATTCCTCAAGTACTGACCCTCTGACAGTGCAACATTCCTTTTGTACTGACCCTCTGACAGTGCAACATTCCCCAAGTACTGACCCTCTGACAGTGCAACATTCCTTCAGTACTGACCCTCTGACAGTGCAACATTCCTCAAGTACTGACCCTCTGACAGTGCAACATTCCTTCAGTCCTGCCCCTCTGACAGTGCAACATTCCTTCAGTCCTGCCCCTCTGACAGTGCAACATTCCTTCAGTACTGACTCTCTGACAGTGCAACATTCCTTCAGTACTGACTCTCTGACAGTGCAACATTCCTTTAGTACTGACCCTCTGACAGTGCAACATTCCTCTAGTACTGACCCTCTGACAGTGCAACATTCCTCAAGTACTGACCCTCTGACAGTGCAACATTCCTCAAGTACTGACCCTCTGACAGTGCAACATTCCTCAAGTACTGACCCTCTGACAGTGCAACATTCTTTCAGTACTGACCCTCTGACAGTGCAACATTCCTTTCGTACTGACCCTCTGACAGTGTAACATTCCTTTAGTACTGACCCTCTGACAGTGCAACATTCCTCAAGTACTGACCCTCTGACAGTGCAACATTCCTTCAGTACTGACCTTCTGACAGTGCAACATTCCTTTAGTACTGACTCTCTGACAGTGCAACATTCCTTCAGTACTGACCCTCTGACAGTGCAACATTCCTTCAGTACTGACCTTCTGACAGTGCAACATTCCTCAAGTACTGACCCTCTGACAGTGCAACATTCCTTCAGTCCTGCCCCTCTGACAGTGCAACATTCCTTCAGTACTGACTCTCTGACAGTGCAACATTCCTTCAGTACTGACCCTGTGACAGTGCAACATTCCTCTAGTACTGACCCTCTGACAGTGCAACATTCCTCAAGTACTGACCCTCTGACAGTGCAACATTCCTCAAGTACTGACCCTCTGACAGTGCAACATTCCTCAAGTACTGACCCTCTGACAGTGCAACATTCTTTCAGTACTGACCCTCTGACAGTGCAACATTCCTTTCGTACTGACCCTCTGACAGTGCAACATTCCTCAAGTACTGACCCTCTGACAGTGCAACATTCCTTCAGTACTGACCTTCTGACAGTGCAACATTCCTCAAGTACTGACCCTCTGACAGTGCAACATTCCTCAAGTACTGACCCTCTGACAGTGCAACATTCCTTCAGTACTGACCCTCTGACAGTGCAACATTCCTTTTGTACTGACCCTCTGACAGTGCAACATTCCTTCAGTACTGACCCTGTGACATTGCAACATTCCTTTAGTACTGACCCTCTGACAGTGCAACATTCCTTCAGTACTGACCCTCTGACAGTGCAACATTCCTTCAGTACTGACCCTGTGACATTGCAACATTCCTTTTGTACTGACCCTCTGACAGTGCAACATTCCTTCAGTACTGACACTGTGACATTGCAACATTCCTTTCGTACTGACCCTCTGACAGTGCAACATTCCTTCAGTCCTGACCCTCTGACAGTGCAACATTCCTCAAGTACTGACCCTCTGACAGTGCAACATTCCTCAAGTACTGACCCTCTGACCGTGCAACATTCCTTCAGTACTGACCTTCTGACAGTGCAACATTCCTCAAGTACTGACCCTCTGACAGTGCAACATTCCTCAAGTACTGACCCTCTGACAGTGCAACATTCCTTCAGTACTGACCCTCTGACAGTGCAACATTCCTTTTGTACTGACCCTCTGACAGTGCAACATTCCTTAGTACTGACCCTGTGACATTGCAACATTCCTTTAGTACTGACCCTCTGACAGTGCAACATTCCTTCAGTACTGACCCTCTGACAGTGCAACATTCCTTCAGTACTGACCCTGTGACATTGCAACATTCCTTTTGTACTGACCCTCTGACAGTGCAACATTCCTTCAGTACTGACCCTGTGACAGTGCAACATTCCTTTAGTACTGACCCTCTGACAGTGCAACATTCCTTCAGTCCTGACCCTGTGACAGTGCAACATTCCTTCAGCCCTGACCCTGTGACAGTGCAACATTCCTTCAGTCCTGACCCTGTGACAGTGCAACATTCCTTCAGTACTGACCCTCTGACAGTGCAACATTCCTTCAGTACTGACCCTCTGACAGTGCAACATTCCTTCAGTACTGACCCTCTGACAGTGCAACATTGCTTCAGTACTGACCCTGTGACAGTGCAACATTCCTTTAGTACTGACCCTCTGACAGTTGCAACATTCCTTCAGTACTGACCCTCTGACAGTGTAACATTCCTTTAGTACTGACCCTCTGACAGTGCAACATTCCTCAAGTACTGACCCTCTGACAGTGCAACATTCCTTCAGTACTGACCTTCTGACAGTGCAACATTCCTTTAGTACTGACTCTCTGACAGTGCAACATTCCTTCAGTACTGACCCTCTGACAGTGCAACATTCCTCAAGTACTGACCCTCTGACAGTGCAACATTCCTTTTGGACTGACCCTCTGACAGTGCAACATTCCCCAAGTACTGACCCTCTGACAGTGCAACATTCCTTCAGTCCTGCCCCTCTGACAGTGCAACATTCCTTCAGTCCTGCCCCTCTGACAGTGCAACATTCCTTCAGTACTGACTCTCTGACAGTGCAACATTCCTTCAGTACTGACTCTCTGACAGTGCAACATTCCTTTAGTACTGACCCTCTGACAGTGCAACATTCCTCTAGTACTGACCCTCTGACAGTGCAACATTCCTCAAGTACTGACCCTCTGACAGTGCAACATTCCTCAAGTACTGACCCTCTGACAGTGCAACATTCCTCAAGTACTGACCCTCTGACAGTGTAACATTCTTTCAGTACTGACCCTCTGACAGTGCAACATTCCTTTCGTACTGACCCTCTGACAGTGTAACATTCCTTTAGTACTGACTCTCTGACAGTGCAACATTCCTTCAGTACTGACTCTCTGACAGTGCAACATTCCTTTAGTACTGACCCTCTGACAGTGCAACATTCCTCTAGTACTGACCCTCTGACAGTGCAACATTCCTCAAGTACTGACCCTCTGACAGTGCAACATTCCTCAAGTACTGACCCTCTGACAGTGCAACATTCCTCAAGTACTGACCCTCTGACAGTGCAACATTCTTTCAGTACTGACCCTCTGACAGTGCAACATTCCTTTCGTACTGACCCTCTGACAGTGTAACATTCCTTTAGTACTGACCCTCTGACAGTGCAACATTCCTCAAGTACTGACCCTCTGACAGTGCAACATTCCTTCAGTACTGACCTTCTGACAGTGCAACATTCCTTTAGTACTGACTCTCTGACAGTGCAACATTCCTTCAGTACTGACCCTCTGACAGTGCAACATTCCTTCAGTACTGACCTTCTGACAGTGCAACATTCCTCAAGTACTGACCCTCTGACAGTGCAACATTCCTTCAGTCCTGCCCCTCTGACAGTGCAACATTCCTTCAGTACTGACTCTCTGACAGTGCAACATTCCTTCAGTACTGACCCTGTGACAGTGCAACATTCCTCTAGTACTGACCCTCTGACAGTGCAACATTCCTCAAGTACTGACCCTCTGACAGTGCAACATTCCTCAAGTACTGACCCTCTGACAGTGCAACATTCCTCAAGTACTGACCCTCTGACAGTGCAACATTCTTTCAGTACTGACCCTCTGACAGTGCAACATTCCTTTCGTACTGACCCTCTGACAGTGCAACATTCCTCAAGTACTGACCCTCTGACAGTGCAACATTCCTTCAGTACTGACCTTCTGACAGTGCAACATTCCTCAAGTACTGACCCTCTGACAGTGCAACATTCCTCAAGTACTGACCCTCTGACAGTGCAACATTCCTTCAGTACTGACCCTCTGACAGTGCAACATTCCTTTTGTACTGACCCTCTGACAGTGCAACATTCCTTCAGTACTGACCCTGTGACATTGCAACATTCCTTTAGTACTGACCCTCTGACAGTGCAACATTCCTTCAGTACTGACCCTCTGACAGTGCAACATTCCTTCAGTACTGACCCTGTGACATTGCAACATTCCTTTTGTACTGACCCTCTGACAGTGCAACATTCCTTCAGTACTGACACTGTGACATTGCAACATTCCTTTCGTACTGACCCTCTGACAGTGCAACATTCCTTCAGTCCTGACCCTCTGACAGTGCAACATTCCTCAAGTACTGACCCTCTGACAGTGCAACATTCCTCAAGTACTGACCCTCTGACCGTGCAACATTCCTTCAGTACTGACCTTCTGACAGTGCAACATTCCTCAAGTACTGACCCTCTGACAGTGCAACATTCCTCAAGTACTGACCCTCTGACAGTGCAACATTCCTTCAGTACTGACCCTCTGACAGTGCAACATTCCTTTTGTACTGACCCTCTGACAGTGCAACATTCCTTAGTACTGACCCTGTGACATTGCAACATTCCTTTAGTACTGACCCTCTGACAGTGCAACATTCCTTCAGTACTGACCCTCTGACAGTGCAACATTCCTTCAGTACTGACCCTGTGACATTGCAACATTCCTTTTGTACTGACCCTCTGACAGTGCAACATTCCTTCAGTACTGACCCTGTGACAGTGCAACATTCCTTTAGTACTGACCCTCTGACAGTGCAACATTCCTTCAGTCCTGACCCTGTGACAGTGCAACATTCCTTCAGCCCTGACCCTGTGACAGTGCAACATTCCTTCAGTCCTGACCCTGTGACAGTGCAACATTCCTTCAGTACTGACCCTCTGACAGTGCAACATTCCTTCAGTACTGACCCTCTGACAGTGCAACATTCCTTCAGTACTGACCCTCTGACAGTGCAACATTGCTTCAGTACTGACCCTGTGACAGTGCAACATTCCTTTAGTACTGACCCTCTGACAGTTGCAACATTCCTTCAGTACTGACCCTCTGACAGTGTAACATTCCTTTAGTACTGACCCTCTGACAGTGCAACATTCCTCAAGTACTGACCCTCTGACAGTGCAACATTCCTTCAGTACTGACCTTCTGACAGTGCAACATTCCTTTAGTACTGACTCTCTGACAGTGCAACATTCCTTCAGTACTGACCCTCTGACAGTGCAACATTCCTCAAGTACTGACCCTCTGACAGTGCAACATTCCTTTTGGACTGACCCTCTGACAGTGCAACATTCCCCAAGTACTGACCCTCTGACAGTGCAACATTCCTTCAGTCCTGCCCCTCTGACAGTGCAACATTCCTTCAGTCCTGCCCCTCTGACAGTGCAACATTCCTTCAGTACTGACTCTCTGACAGTGCAACATTCCTTCAGTACTGACTCTCTGACAGTGCAACATTCCTTTAGTACTGACCCTCTGACAGTGCAACATTCCTCTAGTACTGACCCTCTGACAGTGCAACATTCCTCAAGTACTGACCCTCTGACAGTGCAACATTCCTCAAGTACTGACCCTCTGACAGTGCAACATTCCTCAAGTACTGACCCTCTGACAGTGTAACATTCTTTCAGTACTGACCCTCTGACAGTGCAACATTCCTTTCGTACTGACCCTCTGACAGTGTAACATTCCTTTAGTACTGACCCTCTGACAGTGCAACATTCCTCAAGTACTGACCCTCTGACAGTGCAACATTCCTTCAGTACTGACCTTCTGACAGTGCAACATTCCTTTAGTACTGACCCTCTGACAGTGCAACATTCCTCAAGTACTGACCCTCTGACAGTGCAACATTCTTTCAGTACTGACCCTCTGACAGTGCAACATTCCTTTCGTACTGACCCTCTGACAGTGCAACATTCCTCAAGTACTGACCCTCTGACAGTGCAACATTCCTTCAGTACTGACCTTCTGACAGTGCAACATTCCTCAAGTACTGACCCTCTGACAGTGCAACATTCCTTCAGTCCTGCCCCTCTGACAGTGCAACATTCCTTCAGTACTGACTCTCTGACAGTGCAACATTCCTTCAGTACTGACCCTGTGACAGTGCAACATTCCTTTAGTACTGACCCTCTGACAGTGCAACATTCCTCTAGTACTGACCCTCTGACAGTGCAACATTCCTCAAGTACTGACCCTCTGACAGTGCAACATTCCTCAAGTACTGACCCTCTGACAGTGCAACATTCCTCAAGTACTGACCCTCTGACAGTGCAACATTCTTTCAGTACTGACCCTCTGACAGTGCAACATTCCTTTCGTACTGACCCTCTGACAGTGCAACATTCCTCAAGTACTGACCCTCTGACAGTGCAACATTCCTTCAGTACTGACCTTCTGACAGTGCAACATTCCTCAAGTACTGACCCTCTGACAGTGCAACATTCCTCAAGTACTGACCCTCTGACAGTGCAACATTCCTTCAGTACTGACCTTCTGACAGTGCAACATTCCTCAAGTACTGACCCTCTGACAGTGCAACATTCCTTCAGTCCTGCCCCTCTGACAGTGCAACATTCCTTCAGTACTGACTCTCTGACAGTGCAACATTCCTTCAGTACTGACCCTGTGACAGTGCAACATTCCTCTAGTACTGACCCTCTGACAGTGCAACATTCCTCAAGTACTGACCCTCTGACAGTGCAACATTCCTCAAGTACTGACCCTCTGACAGTGCAACATTCCTCAAGTACTGACCCTCTGACAGTGCAACATTCTTTCAGTACTGACCCTCTGACAGTGCAACATTCCTTTCGTACTGACCCTCTGACAGTGCAACATTCCTCAAGTACTGACCCTCTGACAGTGCAACATTCCTTCAGTACTGACCTTCTGACAGTGCAACATTCCTCAAGTACTGACCCTCTGACAGTGCAACATTCCTCAAGTACTGACCCTCTGACAGTGCAACATTCCTTCAGTACTGACCCTCTGACAGTGCAACATTCCTTTTGTACTGACCCTCTGACAGTGCAACATTCCTTCAGTACTGACCCTGTGACATTGCAACATTCCTTTAGTACTGACCCTCTGACAGTGCAACATTCCTTCAGTACTGACCCTCTGACAGTGCAACATTCCTTCAGTACTGACCCTGTGACATTGCAACATTCCTTTTGTACTGACCCTCTGACAGTGCAACATTCCTTCAGTACTGACACTGTGACATTGCAACATTCCTTTAGTACTGACCCTCTGACAGTGCAATATTCCTTCAGTCCTGACCCTCTGACAGTGCAACATTCCTCAAGTACTGACCCTCTGACAGTGCAACATTCCTCAAGTACTGACCCTCTGACCGTGCAACATTCCTTCAGTACTGACCTTCTGACAGTGCAACATTCCTCAAGTACTGACCCTCTGACAGTGCAACATTCCTCAAGTACTGACCCTCTGACAGTGCAACATTCCTTCAGTACTGACCCTCTGACAGTGCAACATTCCTTCAGTACTGACCTTCTGACAGTGCAACATTCCTCAAGTACTGACCCTCTGACAGTGCAACATTCCTTCAGTCCTGCCCCTCTGACAGTGCAACATTCCTTCAGTACTGACTCTCTGACAGTGCAACATTCCTTCAGTACTGACCCTGTGACAGTGCAACATTCCTCTAGTACTGACCCTCTGACAGTGCAACATTCCTCAAGTACTGACCCTCTGACAGTGCAACATTCCTCAAGTACTGACCCTCTGACAGTGCAACATTCCTCAAGTACTGACCCTCTGACAGTGCAACATTCTTTCAGTACTGACCCTCTGACAGTGCAACATTTCTTTCGTACTGACCCTCTGACAGTGCAACATTCCTCAAGTACTGACCCTCTGACAGTGCAACATTCCTTCAGTACTGACCTTCTGACAGTGCAACATTCCTCAAGTACTGACCCTCTGACAGTGCAACATTCCTCAAGTACTGACCCTCTGACAGTGCAACATTCCTTCAGTACTGACCCTCTGACAGTGCAACATTCCTTTTGTACTGACCCTCTGACAGTGCAACATTCCTTCAGTACTGACCCTGTGACATTGCAACATTCCTTTAGTACTGACCCTCTGACAGTGCAACATTCCTTCAGTACTGACCCTCTGACAGTGCAACATTCCTTCAGTACTGACCCTGTGACATTGCAACATTCCTTTTGTACTGACCCTCTGACAGTGCAACATTCCTTCAGTACTGACACTGTGACATTGCAACATTCCTTTAGTACTGACCCTCTGACAGTGCAACATTCCTTCAGTCCTGACCCTCTGACAGTGCAACATTGCTCAAGTACTGACCCTCTGACAGTGCAACATTCCTCAAGTACTGACCCTCTGACCGTGCAACATTCCTAAGTACTGACCTTCTGACAGTGCAACATTCCTCAAGTACTGACCCTCTGACAGTGCAACATTCCTCAAGTACTGACCCTCTGACAGTGCAACATTCCTTCAGTACTGACCCTCTGACAGTGCAACATTCCTTTTGTACTGACCCTCTGACAGTGCAACATTCCTTAGTACTGACCCTGTGACATTGCAACATTCCTTTAGTACTGACCCTCTGACATTGCAACATTCCTTCAGTACTGACCCTCTGACAGTGCAACATTCCTTCAGTACTGACCCTGTGACATTGCAACATTCCTTTTGTACTGACCCTCTGACAGTGCAACATTCCTTCAGTACTGACCCTGTGACAGTGCAACATTCCTTTAGTACTGACCCTCTGACAGTGCAACATTCCTTCAGTCCTGACCCTGTGACAGTGCAACATTCCTTCAGCCCTGACCCTGTGACAGTGCAACATTCCTTCAGTCCTGACCCTGTGACAGTGCAACATTCCATTAGTACTGACCCTCTGACAGTGCAACATTCCTTCAGTACTGACCCTCTGACAGTGCAACATTCCTTCAGTACTGACCCTCTGACAGTGCAACATTCCTTCAGTACTGACCCTGTGACAGTGCAACATTCCTTTAGTACTGACCCTCTGACAGTTGCAACATTCCTTCAGTACTGACCCTCTGACAGTGTAACATTCCTTTAGTACTGACCCTCTGACAGTGCAACATTCCTCAAGTACTGACCCTCTGACAGTGCAACATTCCTTCAGTACTGACCTTCTGACAGTGCAACATTCCTTTAGTACTGACTCTCTGACAGTGCAACATTCCTTCAGTACTGACCCTCTGACAGTGCAACATTCCTCAAGTACTGACCCTCTGACAGTGCAACATTCCTTTTGGACTGACCCTCTGACAGTGCAACATTCCCCAAGTACTGACCCTCTGACAGTGCAACATTCCTTCAGTCCTGCCCCTCTGACAGTGCAACATTCCTTCAGTCCTGCCCCTCTGACAGTGCAACATTCCTTCAGTACTGACTCTCTGACAGTGCAACATTCCTTCAGTACTGACTCTCTGACAGTGCAACATTCCTTTAGTACTGACCCTCTGACAGTGCAACATTCCTCTAGTACTGACCCTCTGACAGTGCAACATTCCTCAAGTACTGACCCTCTGACAGTGCAACATTCCTCAAGTACTGACCCTCTGACAGTGCAACATTCCTCAAGTACTGACCCTCTGACAGTGTAACATTCTTTCAGTACTGACCCTCTGACAGTGCAACATTCTTTCAGTACTGACCCTCTGACAGTGCAACATTCCTTTAGTACTGAACCTCTGACAGTGCAACATTCCTCAAGTACTGACCCTCTGACAGTGCAACTTTCCTTCAGTCCTGCCCCTCTGACAGTGCAACATTCCTTCAGTACTGACTCTCTGACAGTGCAACATTCCTTCAGTACTGACTCTCTGACAGTGCAACATTCCTTCAGTACTGACCCTGTGACAGTGCAACATTTCTTTAGTACTGACCCTCTGACAGTGCAACATTCCTCTAGTACTGACCCTCTGACAGTGCAACATTCCTCAAGTACTGACCCTCTGACAGTGCAACATTCCTCAAGTACTGACCCACTGACAGTGCAACATTCCTCAAGTACTGACCCTCTGACAGTGCAACATTCCTCAAGTACTGACCCTCTGACAGTGCAACATTCCTCAAGTACTGACCCTCTGACAGTGCAACATTCTTTCAGTACTGACCCTCTGACAGTGCAACATTCCTTTCGTACTGACCCTCTGACAGTGCAACATTCCTCAAGTACTGACCCTCTAACAGTGCAACATTCCTCAAGTACTGACCTTCTGACAGTGCAACATTCCTCAAGTACTGACCCTCTGACAGTGCAACATTCCTCAAGTACTGACCCTCTGACAGTGCAACATTCCTCAAGTACTGACCCTCTGACAGTGCAACATTCCTCAAGTACTGACCCTCTGACAGTGCAACATTCCTTTAGTACTGACCCTCTGACAGTGTAACATTCCTTTAGTACTGACCCTCTGACAGTGCAACATTCCTCAAGTACTGACCCTCTGACAGTGCAACATTCCTCAAGTACTGACCCTCTGACAGTGCAACATTCCTCAAGTACTGACCCTCTGACAGTGCAACATTCCTCAAGTACTGACCCTCTGACAGTGCAACATTCCTCAAGTACTGACCCTCTGACAGTGCAACATTCTTTCAGTACTGACCCTCTGACAGTGCAACATTCCTTTCGTACTGACCCTCTGACAGTGCAACATTCCTCAAGTACTGACCCTCTGACAGTGCAACATTCCTCAAGTACTGACCTTCTGACAGTGCAACATTCCTCAAGTACTGACCCTCTGACAGTGCAACATTCCTCAAGTACTGACCCTCTGACAGTGCAACATTCCTCAAGTACTGACCCTCCGACAGTGCAACATTCCTCAAGTACTGACCCTCTGACAGTGCAACATTCCTTCAGTACTGACCCTCTGACAGTGCAACATTCCTTTAGTACTGACCCTCTGACAGTGTAACATTCCTTTAGTACTGACCCTGTGACAGTGCAACATTTCTGTAGTACTGACCCTCTGACAGTGCAACATTCCTCTAGTACTGACCCTCTGACAGTGCAACATTCCTCAAGTACTGACCCTCTGACAGTGCAACATTCCTCAAGTACTGACCCTCTGACAGTGCAACATTCCTCAAGTACTGACCCTCTGACAGTGCAACATTCCTCAAGTACTGACCCTCTGACAGTGCAACATTCTTTCAGTACTGACCCTCTGACAGTGCAACATTCCTTTCGTACTGACCCTCTGACAGTGCAACATTCCTCAAGTACTGACCCTCTAACAGTGCAACATTCCTCAAGTACTGACCTTCTGACAGTGCAACATTCCTCAAGTACTGACCCTCTGACAGTGCAACATTCCTCAAGTACTGACCCTCTGACAGTGCAACATTCCTCAAGTACTGACCCTCTGACAGTGCAACATTCCTCAAGTACTGACCCTCTGACAGTGCAACATTCCTTTAGTACTGACCCTCTGACAGTGTAACATTCCTTTAGTACTGACCCTCTGACAGTGCAACATTCCTCAAGTACTGACCCTCTGACAGTGCAACATTCCTCAAGTACTGACCCTCTGACAGTGCAACATTCCTCAAGTACTGACCCTCTGACAGTGCAACATTCCTCAAGTACTGACCCTCTGACAGTGCAACATTCCTCAAGTACTGACCCTCTGACAGTGCAACATTCTTTCAGTACTGACCCTCTGACAGTGCAACATTCCTTTCGTACTGACCCTCTGACAGTGCAACATTCCTCAAGTACTGACCCTCTGACAGTGCAACATTCCTCAAGTACTGACCTTCTGACAGTGCAACATTCCTCAAGTACTGACCCTCTGACAGTGCAACATTCCTCAAGTACTGACCCTCTGACAGTGCAACATTCCTCAAGTACTGACCCTCCGACAGTGCAACATTCCTCAAGTACTGACCCTCTGACAGTGCAACATTCCTTCAGTACTGACCCTCTGACAGTGCAACATTCCTTTAGTACTGACCCTCTGACAGTGTAACATTCCTTTAGTACTGACCCTCTGACAGTGTAACATTCCTTTAGTACTGACCCTCTGACAGTGTAACATTCCTTTAGTACTGACCCTCTGACAGTGCAACATTCCTCAAGTACTGACCCTCTGACAGTGCAACATTCCTTCAGTACTGACCTTCTGACAGTGCAACATTCCTCAAGTACTGACCCTCTGACAGTGCAACATTCCTTCAGACCTGCCCCTCTGACAGTGCAACATTCCTTCAGTACTGACTCTCTGAGTGCAACATTCCTTCAGTACTGACCCTGTGACAGTGCAACATTCCTTTAGTACTGACCCTCTGACAGTGCAACATTCCTCTAGTACTGACCCTCTGACAGTGCAACATTCCTCAAGTACTGACCCTCTGACAGTGCAACATTCCTCAAGTACTGACCCTCTGACAGTGCAACATTCCTCAAGTACTGACCCTCTGACAGTGCAACATTCTTTCAGTACTGACCCTCTGACAGTGCAACATTCCTTTCGTACTGACCCTCTGACAGTGCAACATTCCTCAAGTACTGACCCTCTGACAGTGCAACATTCCTTCAGTACTGACCCTCTGACAGTGCAACATTCCTTTTGTACTGACCCTCTGACAGTGCAACATTCCTTCAGTACTGACCCTGTGACATTGCAACATTCCTTTAGTACTGACCCTCTGACAGTGCAACATTCCTTTTGTACTGACCCTCTGACAGTGCAACATTCCTTCAGTACTGACCCTGTGACATTGCAACATTCCTTTAGTACTGACCCTCTGACAGTGCAACATTCCTTCAGTCCTGACCCTGTGACAGTGCAACATTCCTTCAGCCCTGACCCTGTGACAGTGCAACATTCCTTCAGTCCTGACGTTGTGACAGTGCAACATTCCATTAGTACTGACCCTCTGACAGTGCAACATTCCTTCAGTACTGACCCTCTGACAGTGCAACATTCCTTCAGTACTAACCCTCTGACAGTGCAACATTCCTTCAGTACTGACCCTGTGACAGTGCAACATTCCTTTAGTACTGACCCTCTGACAGTGCAACATTCCTTCAGTACTGACCCTCTGACAGTGCAACATTCCTTCAGTACTGACCCTCGGACAGTGCAACATTCCTCAAGTACTGACCCTCTGACAGTGCAACATTCCTTTTGTACTGACCCTCTGACAGTGCAACATTCCCCAAGTACTGACCCTCTGACTGTGCAACATTCCTTCAGTACTGACCCTCTGACAGTTGCAACATTCCTCAAGTCCTGACCCTCTGACAGTGCAACATACCTCAAGTACTGACCCTCTGACAGTGCAACATTCCTTCAGTACTGACACTCTGACAGTGCAACATTCTTTTAGTACTGACTCTCTGACAGTGCAACATTCCTTCAGTACTGACCCTGTGAGAGTGCAACATTCCTTCAGTACTGACCCTCTGACAGTGCAACATTCCTTTAGTACTGACTCTCTGACAGTGCAACATTCCTTTAGTACTCCCTCTGACAGTGCAACATTCCTCAAGTACTGACCCTCTGACAGTGCAACATTCCTTCAGTACTGACTCTCTGACAGTGCAACATTCCTTCAGTACTGGCCCTGTGACAGTGCAACATTCCTCTAGTACTGACCCTCTGACAGTGCAACATTCCTCAAGTACTGACCCTCTGACAGTGCAACATTCCTCAAGTACTGACCCTCTGACAGTGCAACATTCTTTCAGTACTGACCCTCTGACAGTGCAACATTCCTCAAGTACTGACCCTCTGACAGTGCAACATTCCTCAAGTACTGACCTTCTGACAGTGCAACATTCCTCAAGTACTGACCCTCTGACAGTGCAACATTCCTTTAGTACTGACCCTCTGACAGTGTAACATTCCTTTAGTACTGACCCTCTGACAGTGTCACATTCCTTTAGTACTGACCCTCTGACAGTGCAACATTCCTCAAGTACTGACCCTCTGACAGTGCAACATTCCTCAAGTACTGACCCTCTGACAGTGCAACATTCCTTCAGTCCTGCCCCTCTGACAGTGCAACATTCCTTCAGTGCTGACTCTCTGACAGTGCAACATTCCTTCAGTACTGACCCTGTGACAGTGCAACATTCCTTTAGTACTGACCCTCTGACAGTGCAACATTCCTCTAGTACTGACCCTCTGACAGTGCAACATTCCTCAAGTACTGACCCTCTGACAGTGCAACATTCCTCAAGTACTGACCCTCTGACAGTGCAACATTCCTCAAGTACTGACCCTGTGACAGTGCAACATTCTTTCAGTACTGACCCTCTGACAGTGCAACATTCCTTTCGTACTGACCCTCTGACAGTGCAACATTCCTCAAGTACTGACCCTCTGACAGTGCAACATTCCTTCAGTACTGACCTTCTGACAGTGCAACATTCCTCAAGTACTGACCCTCTGACAGTGCAACATTCCTCAAGTACTGACCCTCTGACAGTGCAACATTCCTTCAGTACTGACCCTCTGACAGTGCAACATTCCTTTTGTACTGACCCTCTGACAGTGCAACATTCCTTCAGTACTGACCCTGTGACATTGCAACATTCCTTTAGTACTGACCCTCTGACAGTGCAACATTCCTTCAGTCCTGACCCTGTGACAGTGCAACATTCCTTCAGCCCTGACCCTGTGATAGTGCAACATTCCTTCAGTCCTGACCCTGTGACAGTGCAACATTCCGTTAGTACTGACCCTCTGACAGTGCAACATTCCTTCAGTACTGACCCTCTGACAGTGCAACATTCCTTCAGTACTGACCCTCTGACAGTGCAACATTCCTTCAGTACTGACCCTGTGACAGTGCAACATTCCTTTAGTACTGACCCTGTGACAGTGCAACATTCCTTTAGTACTGACCCTCTGACAGTGCAACATTCCTTCAGTACTGACCCTCTGACAGTGCAACATTCCTTCAGTACTGACCCTCTGACAGTGCAACATTCCTCAAGTACTGACCCTCTGACAGTGCAACATTCCTTTTGTACTGACCCTCTGACAGTGCAACATTCCCCAAGTACTGACCCTCTGACAGTTGCAACATTCCTTCAGTACTGACCCTCTGACAGTTGCAACATTCCTCAAGTACTGACTCTCTGACAGTGCAACATTCCTTTTGTACTGACCCTCTGACAGTGCAACATTCCTCAAATACTGACCCTCTGACAGTGCAACATTCCTCATGTTCTGACCCTCTGACAGTGCAACATTCCTTCAGTACTGACCCTGTGAGAGTGCAACATTCCTTCAGTACTGACCCTCTGACAGTGCAACATTCCTTTAGTACTCCCTCTGACAGTGCAACATTCCTCAAGTACTGACCCTCTGACAGTGCAACATTCTTTCAGTACTGACCCTCTGACAGTGCAACATTCCTTTAGTACTGAACCTCTGACAGTGCAACATTCCTCAAGTACTGACCCTCTGACAGTGCAACATTCCTTCAGTACTGACCCTGTGACAGTGCAACATTCCTTCAGTACTGACCCTGTGACAGTGCAACATTCCTTTAGTACTGACCCTCTGACAGTGCAACATTCCTTCAGTACTGACCCTCTGACAGTGTAACATTCCTTTAGTACTGACCCTCTGACAGTGCAACATTCCTCAAGTACTGACCCTCTGACAGTGCAACATTCCTTCAGTACTGACCCTCTGACAGTGCAACATTCCTCAAGTACTGACCCTCTGACAGTGCAACATTCCTTTTGGACTGACCCTCTGACAGTGCAACATTCCCCAAGTACTGACCCTCTGACAGTGCAACATTCCTTCAGTACTGACCCTCTGACAGTGCAACATTCCTCAAGTACTGACCCTCTGACAGTGCAACATTCCTTCAGTCCTGCCCCTCTGACAGTGCAACATTCCTTCAGTACTGACTCTCTGACAGTGCAACATTCCTTCAGTACTGACTCTCTGACAGTGCAACATTCCTTTAGTACTGACCCTCTGACAGTGCAACATTCCTCTAGTACTGACCCTCTGACAGTGCAACATTCCTCAAGTACTGACCCTCTGACAGTGCAACATTCTTTCAGTACTGACCCTCTGACAGTGCAACATTCCTTTCGTACTGACCCTCTGACAGTGTAACATTCCTTTAGTACTGACCCTCTGACAGTGCAACATTCCTCAAGTACTGACCCTCTGACAGTGCAACATTCCTTCAGTACTGACCTTCTGACAGTGCAACATTCCTTTAGTACTGACTCTCTGACAGTGCAACATTCCTTCAGTACTGACCCTCTGACAGTGCAACATTCCTTCAGTACTGACCTTCTGACAGTGCAACATTCCTCAAGTACTGACCCTCTGACAGTGCAACATTCCTTCAGTCCTGCCCCTCTGACAGTGCAACATTCCTTCAGTACTGACTCTCTGACAGTGCAACATTCCTTCAGTACTGACCCTGTGACAGTGCAACATTTCTTTAGTACTGACCCTCTGACAGTGCAACATTCCTCTAGTACTGACCCTCTGACAGTGCAACATTCCTCAAGTACTGACCCTCTGACAGTGCAACATTCCTCAAGTACTGACCCTCTGACAGTGCAACATTCCTCAAGTACTGACCCTCTGACAGTGCAACATTCTTTCAGTACTGACCCTCTGACAGTGCAACATTCCTTTCGTACTGACCCTCTGACAGTGCAACATTCCTCAAGTACTGACCCTCTGACAGTGCAACATTCCTTCAGTACTGACCTTCTGACAGTGCAACATTCCTCAAGTACTGACCCTCTGACAGTGCAACATTCCTCAAGTACTGACCCTCTGACAGTGCAACATTCCTTCAGTACTGACCCTCTGACAGTGCAACATTCCTTTTGTACTGACCCTCTGACAGTGCAACATTCCTTCAGTACTGACCCTGTGACATTGCAACATTCCTTTAGTACTGACCCTCTGACTGTGCAACATTCCTTCAGTACTGACCCTCTGACAGTGCAACATTCCTTCAGTACTGACCCTGTGACATTGCAACATTCCTTTTGTACTGACCCTCTGACAGTGCAACATTCCTTCAGTACTGACCCTGTGACATTGCAACATTCCTTTAGTACTGACCCTCTGACAGTGCAACATTCCTTCAGTCCTGACCCTGTGACAGTGCAACATTCCTTCAGCCCTGACCCTGTGACAGTGCAACATTCCTTCAGTCCTGACCCTGTGACAGTGCAACATTCCATTAGTACTGACCCTCTGACAGTGCAACATTCCTTCAGTACTGACCCTCTGACAGTGCAACATTCCTTCAGTACTGACCCTCTGACAGTGCAACATTCCTTCAGTACTGACCCTGTGACAGTGCAACATTCCTTTAGTACTGACCCTCTGACAGTGCAACATTCCTTCAGTACTGACCCTCTGACAGTGCAACATTCCTTCAGTACTGACCCTCTGACAGTGCAACATTCCTCAAGTACTGACCCTCTGACAGTGCAACATTCCTTTTGTACTGACCCTCTGACAGTGCAACATTCCCCAAGTACTGACCCTCTGACAGTGCAACATTCCTTCAGTACTGACCCTCTGACAGTTGCAACATTCCTCAAGTCCTGACCCTCTGACAGTGCAACATTCCTTCAGTACTGACACTCTGACAGTGCAACATTCTTTTAGTACTGACTCTCTGACAGTGCAACATTCCTTTTGTACTGACCCTCTGACAGTGCAACATTCCTCATGTTCTGACCCTCTGACAGTGCAACATTCCTCATGTTCTGACCTTCTGACAGTGCAACATTCCTTTAGTACTGACTCTCTGACAGTGCAACATTCCTTCAGTACTGACCCTCTGACAGTGCAACATTCCTTCAGTACTGACCTTCTGACAGTGCAACATTCCTCAAGTACTGACCCTCTGACAGTGCAACATTCCTTCAGTCCTGCCCCTCTGACAGTGCAACATTCCTTCAGTACTGACTCTCTGACAGTGCAACATTCCTTCAGTACTGACCCTGTGACAGTGCAACATTTCTTTAGTACTGACCCTCTGACAGTGCAACATTCCTCTAGTACTGACCCTCTGACAGTGCAACATTCCTCAAGTACTGACCCTCTGACAGTGCAACATTCCTTTAGTACTGACCCTCTGACAGTGCAACATTCCTCAAGTACTGACCCTCTGACAGTGCAACATTCTTTCAGTACTGACCCTCTGACAGTGCAACATTCCTTTCGTACTGACCCTCTGACAGTGCAACATTCCTCAAGTACTGACCCTCTGACAGTGCAACATTCCTTCAGTACTGACCTTCTGACAGTGCAACATTCCTCAAGTACTGACCCTCTGACAGTGCAACATTCCTCAAGTACTGACCCTCTGACAGTGCAACATTCCTTCAGTACTGACCCTCTGACAGTGCAACATTCCTTTTGTACTGACCCTCTGACAGTGCAACATTCCTTCAGTACTGACCCTGTGACATTGCAACATTCCTTTAGTACTGACCCTCTGACTGTGCAACATTCCTTCAGTACTGACCCTCTGACAGTGCAACATTCCTTCAGTACTGACCCTGTGACATTGCAACATTCCTTTTGTACTGACCCTCTGACAGTGCAACATTCCTTCAGTACTGACCCTGTGACAGTGCAACATTCCATTAGTACTGACCCTCTGACAGTGCAACATTCCTTCAGTACTGACCCTCTGACAGTGCAACATTCCTTCAGTACTGACCCTCTGACAGTGCAACATTCCTTCAGTACTGACCCTGTGACAGTGCAACATTCCTTTAGTACTGACCCTCTGACAGTGCAACATTCCTTCAGTACTGACCCTCTGACAGTGCAACATTCCTTCAGTACTGACCCTCTGACAGTGCAACATTCCTCAAGTACTGACCCTCTGACAGTGCAACATTCCTTTTGTACTGACCCTCTGACAGTGCAACATTCCCCAAGTACTGACCCTCTGACAGTGCAACATTCCTTCAGTACTGACCCTCTGACAGTTGCAACATTCCTCAAGTCCTGACCCTCTGACAGTGCAACATTCCTTCAGTACTGACCCTGTGACATTGCAACATTCCTTTTGTACTGACCCTCTGACAGTGCAACATTCTTTTAGTACTGACTCTCTGACAGTGCAACATTCTTTTTGTACTGACCCTCTGACAGTGCAACATTCCTCATGTTCTGACCCTCTGACAGTGCAACATTCCTTCAGTACTGACCCTGTGAGAGTGCAACATTCCTTCAGTACTGACCCTCTGACAGTGCAACATTCCTTTAGTACTGACTCTCTGACAGTGCAACATTCCTTTAGTACTCCCTCTGACAGTGCAACATTCCTCAAGTACTGACCCTCTGACAGTGCAACATTCCTTCAGTACTGACTCCCTGACAGTGCAACATTCCTTCAGTACTGACCCTGTGACAGTGCAACATTCCTTTAGTACTGACCCTCTGACAGTGCAACATTCCTCTAGTACTGACCCTCTGACAGTGCAACATTCCTCAAGTACTGACCCTCTGACAGTGCAACATTCCTCAAGTACTGACCCTCTGACAGTGCAACATTCCTCAAGGACTGACCCTCTGACAGTGCAACATTCTTTCAGTACTGACCCTCTGACAGTGCAACATTCCTCAAGTACTGACCCTCTGACAGTGCAACATTCTTTCAGTACTGACCCTCTGACAGTGCAACATTCCTTTAGTACTGAACCTCTGACAGTGCAACATTCCTCAAGTACTGACCCTCTGACAGTGCAACTTTCCTTCAGTCCTGCCCCTCTGACAGTGCAACATTCCTTCAGTACTGACTCTCTGACAGTGCAACATTCCTTCAGTACTGACCCTGTGACAGTGCAACATTCCTCTAGTACTGACCCTCTGACAGTGCAACATTCCTCTAGTACTGACCCTCTGACAGTGCAACATTCCTCAAGTACTGACCCTCTGACAGTGCAACATTCCTCAAGTACTGACCCTCTGACAGTGCAACATTCCTCAAGTACTGACCCTCTGACAGTGCAACATTCTTTCAGTACTGACCCTCTGACAGTGCAACATTCCTTTCGTACTGACCCTCTGACAGTGCAACATTCCTCAAGTACTGACCCTCTGACAGTGCAACATTCCTTCAGTACTGACCTTCTGACAGTGCAACATTCCTCAAGTACTGACCCTCTGACAGTGCAACATTCCTCAAGTACTGACCCTCTGACAGTGCAACATTCCTTCAGTACTGACCCTCTGACAGTGCAACATTCCTTTTGTACTGACCCTCTGACAGTGCAACATTCCTTCAGTACTGACCCTGTGACATTGCAACATTCCTTTAGTACTGACCCTCTGACTGTGCAACATTCCTTCAGTACTGACCCTCTGACAGTGCAACATTCCTTCAGTACTGACCCTGTGACATTGCAACATTCCTTTTGTACTGACCCTCTGACAGTGCAACATTCCTTCAGTACTGACCCTGTGACATTGCAACATTCCTTTAGTTCTGACCCTCTGACAGTGCAACATTCCTTCAGTCCTGACCCTGTGACAGTGCAACATTCCTTCAGCCCTGACCCTGTGACAGTGCAACATTCCTTCAGTCCTGACCCTGTGACAGTGCAACATTCCATTAGTACTGACCCTCTGACAGTGCAACATTCCTTCAGTACTGACCCTCTGACAGTGCAACATTCCTTCAGTACTGACCCTCTGACAGTGCAACATTCCTTCAGTACTGACCCTGTGACAGTGCAACATTCCTTTAGTACTGACCCTCTGACAGTGCAACATTCCTTCAGTACTGACCCTCTGACAGTGCAACATTCCTTCAGTACTGACCCTCTGACAGTGCAACATTCCTCAAGTACTGACCCTCTGACAGTGCAACATTCCTTTTGTACTGACCCTCTGACAGTGCAACATTCCCCAAGTACTGACCCTCTGACAGTGCAACATTCCTTCAGTACTGACCCTCTGACAGTTGCAACATTCCTCAAGTCCTGACCCTCTGACAGTGCAACATTCCTTCAGTACTGACCCTGTGACATTGCAACATTCCTTTTGTACTGACCCTCTGACAGTGCAACATTCTTTTAGTACTGACTCTCTGACAGTGCAACATTCTTTTTGTACTGACCCTCTGACAGTGCAACATTCCTCATGTTCTGACCCTCTGACAGTGCAACATTCCATCAGTACTGACCCTGTGAGAGTGCAACATTCCTTCAGTACTGACCCTCTGACAGTGCAACATTCCTTTAGTACTGACTCTCTGACAGTGCAACATTCCTTTAGTACTCCCTCTGACAGTGCAACATTCCTCAAGTACTGACCCTCTGACAGTGCAACATTCCTTCAGTACTGACTCCCTGACAGTGCAACATTCCTTCAGTACTGACCCTGTGACAGTGCAACATTCCTTTAGTACTGACCCTCTGACAGTGCAACATTCCTCTAGTACTGACCCTCTGACAGTGCAACATTCCTCAAGTACTGACCCTCTGACAGTGCAACATTCCTCAAGTACTGACCCTCTGACAGTGCAACATTCCTCAAGGACTGACCCTCTGACAGTGCAACATTCTTTCAGTACTGACCCTCTGACAGTGCAACATTCCTCAAGTACTGACCCTCTGACAGTGCAACATTCTTTCAGTACTGACCCTCTGACAGTGCAACATTCCTTTAGTACTGAACCTCTGACAGTGCAACATTCCTCAAGTACTGACCCTCTGACAGTGCAACTTTCCTTCAGTCCTGCCCCTCTGACAGTGCAACATTCCTTCAGTACTGACTCTCTGACAGTGCAACATTCCTTCAGTACTGACCCTGTGACAGTGCAACATTCCTCTAGTACTGACCCTCTGACAGTGCAACATTCCTCAAGTACTGACCCTCTGACAGTGCAACATTCCTCAAGTACTGACCCTCTGACAGTGCAACATTCTTTCAGTACTGACCCTCTGACAGTGCAACATTCCTTTCGTACTGACCCTCTGACAGTGCAACATTCCTCAAGTACTGACCCTCTAACAGTGCAACATTCCTCAAGTACTGACCTTCTGACAGTGCAACATTCCTCAAGTACTGACCCTCTGACAGTGCAACATTCCTCAAGTACTGACCCTCTGACAGTGCAACATTCCTCAAGTACTGACCCTCTGACAGTGCAACATTCCTCAAGTACTGACCCTCTGACAGTGCAACATTCCTTTAGTACTGACCCTCTGACAGTGTAACATTCCTTTAGTACTGACCCTCTGACAGTGTAACATTCCTTTAGTACTGACCCTCTGACAGTGCAACATTCCTCAAGTACTGACCCTCTGACAGTGCAACATTCCTTCAGTACTGACCCTCTGACAGTGCAACATTCCTTTAGTACTGAACCTCTGACAGTGCAACATTCCTCAAGTACTGACCCTCTGACAGTGCAACATTCCTTCAGTCCTGCCCCTCTGACAGTGCAACATTCCTTCAGTCCTGCCCCTCTGACAGTGCAACATTCCTTCAGTACTGACTCTCTGACAGTGCAACATTCCTTCAGTACTGACTCTCTGACAGTGCAACATTCCTTCAGTACTGACCCTCTGACAGTGCAACATTCCTTTAGTACTGACCCTCTGACAGTGCAACATTCCTCCAGTACTGACCCTCTGACAGTGCAACATTCCTCAAGTACTGACCCTCTGACAGTGCAACATTCCTCAAGTACTGACCCTCTGACAGTGCAACATTCCTCAAGTACTGACCCTCTGACAGTGCAACATTCTTTCAGTACTGACCCTCTGACAGTGCAACATTCCTTTCGTACTGACCCTCTGACAGTGCAACATTCCTTTAGTACTGACCCTCTGACAGTGCAACATTCCTTGAGTACTGACTCTCTTACAGTGCAACATTCCTACAGTACTGACCCTCTGACAGTGCAACATTCCGTTCGTACTGACCCTCTGACAGTGCAACATTCGTTCAGTACTGACCCTGTGACAGTGCAACATTCCTTTCGTACTGACCCTCTGACAGTGCAACATTCCTTCAGTACTGACCCTCTGACAGTGTAACATTCCTTTAGTACTGACCCTCTGACAGTGTAACATTCCTTTAGTACTGACCCTCTGACAGTGTAACATTCCTTTAGTACTGACTCTCTGACAGTGCAACATTCCTCAAGTACTGACCCTCTGACAGTGCAACATTCCTTCAGTACTGACCTTCTGACAGTGCAACATTCCTCAAGTACTGACCCTCTGACAGTGCAACATTCCTTCAGTCCTGCCCCTCTGACAGTGCAACATTCCTTCAGTACTGACTCTCTGACAGTGCAACATTCCTTCAGTACTGACCCTGTGACAGTGCAACATTCCTTTAGTACTGACCCTCTGACAGTGCAACATTCCTCTAGTACTGACCCTCTGACAGTGCAACATTCCTCAAGTACTGACCCTCTGACAGTGCAACATTCCTCAAGTACTGACCCTCTGACAGTGCAACATTCCTCAAGTACTGACCCTCTGACAGTGCAACATTCTTTCAGTACTGACCCTCTGACAGTGCAACATTCCTTTCGTACTGACCCTCTGACAGTGCAACATTCCTCAAGTACTGACCCTCTGACAGTGCAACATTCCTTCAGTACTGACCTTCTGACAGTGCAACATTCCTTCAGTACTGACCTTCTGACAGTGCAACATTCCTCAAGTACTGACCCTCTGACAGTGCAACATTCCTCAAGTACTGACCCTCTGACAGTGCAACATTCCTTCAGTACTGACCCTCTGACAGTGCAACATTCCTTTTGTACTGACCCTCTGACAGTGCAACATTCCTTCAGTACTGACCCTGTGACATTGCAACATTCCTTTAGTACTGACCCTCTGACAGTGCAACATTCCTTTTGTACTGACCCTCTGACAGTGCAACATTCCTTCAGTACTGACCCTGTGACATTGCAACATTCCTTTAGTACTGACCCTCTGACAGTGCAACATTCCTTCAGTCCTGACCCTGTGACAGTGCAACATTCCTTCAGCCCTGACCCTGTGACAGTGCAACATTCCTTCAGTACTAACCCTCTGACAGTGCAACATTCCTTCAGTACTGACCCTGTGACAGTGCAACATTCCTTTAGTACTGACCCTTTGACAGTGCAACATTCCTTCAGTACTGACCCTCTGACAGTGCAACATTCCTTCAGTACTGACCCTCGGACAGTGCAACATTCCTCAAGTACTGACCCTCTGACAGTGCAACATTCCTTTTGTACTGACCCTCTGACAGTGCAACATTCCCCAAGTACTGACCCTCTGACTGTGCAACATTCCTTCAGTACTGACCCTCTGACAGTTGCAACATTCCTCAAGTCCTGACCCTCTGACAGTGCAACATACCTCAAGTACTGACCCTCTGACAGTGCAACATTCCTTCAGTACTGACACTCTGACAGTGCAACATTCTTTTAGTACTGACTCTCTGACAGTGCAACATTCCTTTTCTACTGACCCTCTGACAGTGCAACATTCCTTTAGTACTGACTCTCTGACAGTGCAACATTCATTTAGTACTCCCTCTGACAGTGCAACATTCCTCAAGTACTGACCCTCTGACAGTGCAACATTCCTTCAGTACTGACTCTCTGACAGTGCAACATTCCTTCAGTACTGACCCTGTGACAGTGCAACATTCCTTTAGTACTGACCCTCTGACAGTGCAACATTCCTCTAGTACTGACCCTCTGACAGTGCAACATTCCTCAAGTACTGACCCTCTGACAGTGCAACATTCCTCAAGTACTGACCCTCTGACAGTGCAACATTCCTCAAGTACTGACCCTCTGACAGTGCAACATTCTTTCAGTACTGACCCTCTGACAGTGCAACATTCCTCAAGTACTGACCCTCTGACAGTGCAACATTCCTCAAGTACTGACCTTCTGACAGTGCAACATTCCTCAAGTACTGACCCTCTGACAGTGCAACATTCCTTTAGTACTGACCCTCTGACAGTGTAACATTCCTTTAGTACTGACCCTCTGACAGTGTCACATTCCTTTAGTACTGACCCTCTGACAGTGCAACATTCCTCAAGTACTGACCCTCTGACAGTGCAACATTCCTTCAGTACTGACCTTCTGACAGTGCAACATTCCTCAAGTACTGACCCTCTGACAGTGCAACATTCCTTCAGTCCTGCCCCTCTGACAGTGCAACATTCCTTCAGTGCTGACTCTCTGACAGTGCAACATTCCTTCAGTACTGACCCTGTGACAGTGCAACATTCCTTTAGTACTGACCCTCTGACAGTGCAACATTCCTCTAGTACTGACCCTCTGACAGTGCAACATTCCTCAAGTACTGACCCTCTGACAGTGCAACATTCCTCAAGTACTGACCCTCTGACAGTGCAACATTCCTCAAGTACTGACCCTCTGACAGTGCAACATTCTTTCAGTACTGACCCTCTGACAGTGCAACATTCCTTTCGTACTGACCCTCTGACAGTGCAACATTCCTCAAGTACTGACCCTCTGACAGTGCAACATTCCTTCAGTACTGACCTTCTGACAGTGCAACATTCCTCAAGTACTGACCCTCTGACAGTGCAACATTCCTCAAGTACTGACCCTCTGACAGTGCAACATTCCTTCAGTACTGACCCTCTGACAGTGCAACATTCCTTTTGTACTGACCCTCTGACAGTGCAACATTCCTTCAGTACTGACCCTGTGACATTGCAACATTCCTTTAGTACTGACCCTCTGACAGTGCAACATTCCTTCAGTCCTGACCCTGTGACAGTGCAACATTCCTTCAGCCCTGACCCTGTGATAGTGCAACATTCCTTCAGTCCTGACCCTGTGACAGTGCAACATTCCGTTAGTACTGACCCTCTGACAGTGCAACATTCCTTCAGTACTGACCCTCTGACAGTGCAACATTCCTTCAGTACTGACCCTGTGACAGTGCAACATTCCTTTAGTACTGACCCTGTGACAGTGCAACATTCCTTTAGTACTGACCCTCTGACAGTGCAACATTCCTTCAGTACTGACCCTCTGACAGTGCAACATTCCTCAAGTACTGACCCTCTGACAGTGCAACATTCCTTTTGTACTGACCCTCTGACAGTGCAACATTCCCCAAGTACTGACCCTCTGACAGTTGCAACATACCTTCAGGACTGACCCTCTGACAGTTGCAACATTCCTCAAGTACTGACTCTCTGACAGTGCAACATTCCTTTTGTACTGACCCTCTGACAGTGCAACATTCCTCAAATACTGACCCTCTGACAGTGCAACATTCCTCATGTTCTGACCCTCTGACAGTGCAACATTCCTTCAGTACTGACCCTGTGAGAGTGCAACATTCCTTCAGTACTGACCCTCTGACAGTGCAACATTCCTTTAGTACTGACCCTCTGACAGTGCAACATTCCTTCAGTACTGACCCTGTGAGAGTGCAACATTCCTTCAGTACTGACCCTCTGACAGTGCAACATTCCTTTAGTACTGAACCTCTGACAGTGCAACATTCCTTCAGTCGTGCCCCTCTGACAGTGCAACATTCCTTCAGTACTGACTCTCTGACACTGCAACATTCCTTCAGTACTGACTCTCTGACAGTGCAACATTCCTTCAGTACTGACCCTGTGACAGTGCAACATTCCTTTAGTACTGACCCTCTGACAGTGCAACATTCCTCTAGTACTGACCCTCTGACAGTGCAACATTCCTCAAGTACTGACCCTCTGACAGTGCAACATTCCTCAAGTACTGACCCTCTGACAGTGCAACATTCCTCAAGTACTGACCCTCTGACAGTGCAACATTCTTTCAGTACTGACCCTCTGACAGTGCAACATTCCTTTCGTACTGACCCTCTGACTGTGCAACATTCCTCAAGTACTGACCCTCTGACAGTGCAACATTCCTCAAGTACTGACCCTCTGACAGTGCAACATTCCTCAAGTACTGACCCTCTGACAGTGCAACATTCCTCAAGTACTGACCCTCTGACAGTGCAACATTCCTTCAGTACTGACCCTCTGACAGTGCAACATTCCTTTAGTACTGACCCTCTGATAGTGTAACATTCCTTTAGTACTGACCCTCTGACAGTGTAACATTCCTTTAGTACTGACCCTCTGACAGTGTAACATTCCTTTAGTACTGACCCTCTGACAGTGTAACATTCCTTTAGTACTGACCCTCTGACAGTGCAACATTCCTCAAGTACTGACCCTCTGACAGTGCAACATTCCTTCAGTACTGACTCTCTGACAGTGCAACATTCCTTCAGTACTGACTCTCTGACAGTACAACATTCCTAAAGTACTGACCCTGTGACAGTGCAACATTCCTTTAGTACTGACCCTCTGACAGTGCAACATTCCTCTAGTACTGACCCTCTGACAGTGCAACATTCCTCAAGTACTGACCCTCTGACAGTGCAACATTCCTCAAGTACTGACCCTCTGACAGTGCAACATTCCTCAAGTACTGACCCTCTGACAGTGCAACATTCTTTCAGTACTGACCCTCTGACAGTGCAACATTCCTTTCGTACTGACCCTCTGACAGTGCAACATTCCTCAAGTACTGACCCTCTGACAGTGCAACATTCCTTCAGTACTGACCTTCTGACAGTGCAACATTCCTCAAGTACTGACCCTCTGACAGTGCAACATTCCTTCAGTACTGACCCTCTGACAGTGCAACATTCCTTTAGGACTGACCCTCTGACAGTGCAATATTCCTGTAGTACTGACCCTCTGACAGTGCAACATTCCTTTAGTACTGATCCTCTGACAGTGCAACATTCCTTTAGTATTGACCCTCTGACAGTGCAGTATTCCTTTCGTACTGACCTTCTGACAGTACCATATTCCTTCAGTACTGACCCTCTGACAGTGCAACATTCCTCAAGTGCTGACCCTCTGACAGTGCAACATTCCTTTAGTACTGACCCTCTGACAGTGCAACATTCCTTCAGTACTGACCCTCTGACAGTGCAACATTCCTTTCGTACTGACCCTCTGACAGTGCAACATTCCTTCAGTACTGACCCTCTGACAGTGCAACATTCCTTCAGTACTGACCCTCTGACAGTGCAATATTCCTTCAGTACTGACCCTCTGACAGTGCAATATTCCTTCAGTACTGACCCTCTGACAGTGCAACATTCCTCAAGTACTGACCCTCTGACAGTGCAACATTCCTCAAGTACTGACCCTCTGACAGTGCAACATTCCTTCAGTACTGACCCTCTGACAGTGCAACATTTCTTACGTACTGACCTTCTGACAGTGCAACATTCTTTCAGTACTGACCCTCTGACAGTGCAACAGTCACTTGGACCAAATGTGGATTAATTAAGGCAAGCCACGACAGATCTGTTAAGGGCAAATTGTGCTTAACTAATTTGCTTGAGTTTTTTGATGAGGTAACAGAGAGGGTTGATGAGGGTAATGTGGTTGATGTGGTTTACATGGACCTGCAAAAGGCATTTGATAAAGTGCCACTTAACAGGCTTGTCAGCAAAGTTAGAGCCCATGGAATAAAAGGGACATTAGCAGCATGGATAGGAATTTGGCTGAGTGATAGGAAACAGAGAGTAGTGGTGAATGGTTGTTTCTTGGACTGGAGGAAGGTATACAGTGGGATTCCCCAGGGGTCAGTGTTTGGGCCACTGCTTTTCTTATGTATATTAATGACCAGGGCACAATTTCAAAATTTGCAGATGACAAAAACCTTGGCAGTTTTGTGAACTGTGAGGAGGCTAGTGATAACTTCAAGAGGACATAGACAGGCTGGTGGAATGAGCAGACATGTTGTGCCAGATGAAATTTAATGCAGAAAAGTATGAATTCATCAATTTTGGTGGGTTGAGCGAGGAAAGGAATATGAAATGAAGGGTACAGTTCTAAAGGGGGTGCAAGAACAGAGGGACCTGGGGTATATGTGCACAAATCATTGAAGGTGGTAGGGCAGATAGAGAAAGTGATTAATAAGACATAACGGATTCTGGGCTTTCTAAATAGAGGCTGTTACGACCGAGGCAGTAGGAGTGCGCTGTTCATGCTAATCCCACTTCTCCACAGATCACAATATATATTTTTAAATTTTCCCTCTTACTGATAGTCAATCATATACTCTATGTTTCCCAGAATAGAACACACTAACCAGGTTTCTTTAATGAACAACAAAATTATCAGCTTATTATAGAACAAGTCTTAACCAGTAATGAAGTAAAACATAAACACACATTGACATTTTCAAGCCCCCTTTTATTACCTTCATTCCTCACACTCACACATACACTGGTTAACCAAAAAGAAAAGGATTTTTAAAATTCAGAGCTCTGTTACAGACAGAAAAAAACACTTGGGCTGATTACTTGCTCATTTTTGAAGAAAACAACAGATGAGATATGTTAAAAGCAAAATACTGCAGATGCTGGAAATCTGAAATAAAAACAAGAAATGCTGGAAATACTCAGCAGGTCTGGCAGCATCTGTGGAGAGAGAAGCAGAGTTAACGTTTCAGAAACGTTAACTCTGTTTCTCTCTCCAGAGATGCTGCCAGACCTGCTGAGTATTTCCAGCATTTCTTCTTGTTATTTCAGACGAGATATGATGTTCCAAAACTGGCATACAGTCTAACTTCTGAGTATGCGTAGACAGGTCACTGAGATCTTTTGGAATAGTTCTTTTCAGGCAGCGTTGAGAAGTAATTTAGCAGGCTTTCTTCAAAGACAGGAGATGAATTGAATTGAATTGACACAGTGGACTTCTCGGGGCCTTTTTGAGAAGTTTTGAAATATAGCTAGACTTCTCCCCTTCCTTCATTACTTCAGCAGCAGGCTAACTTTATCAGCCGCTCACTTCAGAAGGTAAAACGCACCGACCCAACAATCAAAAAGCTTGTGAGTTTTCTGCCCTCCAGGTGTGCAGTGCTGCTGCTGGCCTTGTCCAATCATGGGATGCTTGTCATTTCTTTGCCCCTGTTACTAAAGTTTCTGTTCTAGCTTTAATTTGAGTCATGTGACAACCAATCACATTGTTGCCAAACCAGTTCTTTCAGTGCCCCCTTGATGGCTCTTTTTTAAAAAAAAAACTGGTCTGATCTTTATTCAGCTTGACGATGAATTCCTTTAAAAATATTTTGAACAAAAAACAGAAGCACCTTCATAACAAGGCACAGAGTACAAAAACAAAGAACAGTACAGGAACAGGCCATTCGGCCCTCCAAGCCTGCGCCGATCTTGCTGCCTGCCTAAACTAACACCTTCTGCACTTCCGGGGTCCGTATCCCTCTATTCCCATCCTATTCATGTATTTGTCAAGATGTCTCTCTTAAACGTCGCTATCGTATCTGTTTCCACCACCTCCCCTGGCAGCAAGTTCCAGGCACTCACCACCCTCTGTGTAAAAAACTTGCCCCACACATCCCCTCTAAACTTTGCCCCTCTCACCTTAAACCTATGTCCCCTAGTAACTGACTCTTCCACCCTGGGAAAAAGCTTCTGACTATCCACTCTGTCCATGCCACTCATAACTTTGTAAACCTCTATCATGTCGCCCCTCCACCTCCGTCGTACCAGTGAAAACAATCCGAGTTTTTCCAACCTCTCCTCATAGCTAATGCCCTCCAGACCAGGCAACATCCTGGTAAACCTCCTCTGTACCCTCTCCAAAGCCTCCACGTCCTTCTGGTAATGTGGCAACCAGAATTGCACGCAATATTCTAAGTGTGGCCTAATTAAGGTTCTGTACAGCTGCAACATGACTTGCCAATTTTTATACTCTATGCGCCGACCGATGAAGGCAAGCGTGCCGTATGCCTTCTTGACTACCTTATCCTCCTGCGTTGCCACTTTCAGTGACCTGTGGACCTGTACGCCCAGATCTCTCTGCCTGGCAATACTCCTAAGGGTTCTGCCATTTACTGTATACTTCCCACCTGCATTAGACCTTCCAAAATGCATTATCTCACATTTGTCCGGATTAAACTCCATCTGCCATTTCTCTGCCCAAGTCTCCAACCAATCTATATCCTGCTGTATCCTCTGACAATCCTCATCATTATCCGCAACTCCACCAACCTTTGTGTCGTCCGCAAACTTACTAATCAGACCAGCTACATTTTCCTCCAAATCATTTATATATACTACAAAGAGCAAAGGTCCCAGCACTGATCCCTGCGGAACACCACTAGTCACATCCCTCCATTCAGAAAAACACCCTTCCACTGATACCCTCTGTCTTCTATCACAGAGCCAGTTCTGTATCCATCTTGCCAGCTCACCTCTGATCCCATGTGACTTCACCTTTTGTACCAGTCTGCCGTGAGGGACCTTGTCAAAGGCTTTACTGAAGTCCATATAGATAACATCCACTGCCCTTCCTTCATCAATCATCTTTGTCACTTCCTCAAAAAACTCAGTCAAATTAGTGAGACACGACCTCCCTTTCACAAAACCATGCTGCCTCTCGCTAATAAGTTCGTTTGTTTCCAAATGGGAGTAAATCCTGTCCCGAAGAATCCTCTCTAATAGTTTCCCTAACACTGACGTAAGGCTCACCGGCCTATAATTTCCTGGATTATCCTTGCCACCCTTCTTAAACAAAGGAACAACATTGGCTATTCTCCAGTCCTCTGGGACCTCACCTGTAGCCAATGAGGATGCAAAGATTTCTGTCAAGGCCCCAGCAATTTCCTCCCTTGCCTCCCTCAGTATTCTAGGGTAGATCCCATCAGGCCCTGGGGACTTATCTACCTTAATGCTTTGCAAGACACTCAACATCTCCTCCTTTTTGATAATGAGATGACTGAGACTATCTGCACTCCCTTCCCTCACCTCATCATCCACCAAGTCCTTCTCCTTGATGAATACTGATGCAAAGTACTCATTTAGTACCTCGCCCATTCCCTCTGTCTCCACACATAGATTCCCATCTCTGTCCTTGAGTGGGCCAACCCTTTCCCTGGTTACCCTCTTGCTCTTTATTCTCTCTCTCTCTCTCTTTGGCCTCCTTGTCTCGCTGCAGATAAAATTGGTTGTCGCTTTATATATGTATAAAAATCCTGTTTGCCAATGACTTTTTATGACCCCTTTTAGCCCTCCTAACTCCTTGCTTACGTTCCTTCCTACTGTCTTTATATTCCTCAAGTGCTTCATCTGTTCCTAGCCTTCCAGCCCTTCCGAATGCTTCTTTTTTCTTTTTGACTAGGCTCACAATATCCCGTGTTATCCAAGCTTCCCGAAACTTGCCAAACTTGTCTTTCTTCCTCACAGGAACATGCTGGTCCTGGATTCTAATCAGCTGCCGTTTGAAAGACTCCCACACGTCAGATGTTGATTTATCCTCAAACAGCCGCCCCCAAAGAGGTTATGATAAACATTCATGAAACACTGGTTCGGCCTCAACTGGAGTATTGTGTCCAATTCTGGGCACCACATTTTTGGAAGGATGCTCAGGCATTGAAGAGGGTACAGAAAAGATTTAAGAGAATGGCTCCAGGGATGAGAGCCATCAGTTATGTGGATAGGTTGGAGAAGCTGGGGCTTCTCTTTAGAGAAGGAAAAGTTGAGAGGAGATTTAATAGAGGTGTTCAAAATCATGAGCAGACTTGACAGAGTAGGTAGAGAGAAACTATTCCTATTGGCAGAAGGATCCAGGACCAGAAGCCACCAATTTAAGGTGATTGGCAAAAGAAGCAACAGTGACATGAGAAAGAACTGTTTAAAAATGCAGTGAGTGGTTAAGATCTGGAATGCACAGACTGAGAGTGTGGTGGAGGCAAATTCAATTGTGGCTTTCAAAAGCGAGTTGAATAATTATCTGAAGAGAAAAAGATTTTCAGGACTGGGGGAAGGGTGGGACTAGCCGAGCTTGCCTTACAGAGTGCCAGCATGGACACGAAGGACTGAATGACGACCTTCTGTGCTGTAACCCTCTCCTCCTTCTCTGCCTCACACGTCTCCACCTCCCAACTTCCTCCTTCCCCTTTCCCCCTCACCTTTTCTCTTCCCTGTCCCCATCCACCTTCCACTTTCCCACAGCCTTCCCCTCTCCCCTTACCTTGTCCTCCCCTTTACCTTTCCCTCATTCTCCGTCTCTCCACTCCTTCCCCTCCCAATCTCCCTTTCCATTTCGCTTGCCCCCTCACTCTCCCCACTACCCCTCCCGCCTTCCCCTTCCACTCCTCCCTCTCTCCCCTTCCCCCTTCTCCCTCCCTCTCCCCTTCACTCCTATCCTTCCCCCTCTTCTCCCTATACCCCTCCCTTTCCGTCTCCCTCTCCCCTTCACCTTTCCCTTTCCCTCCCCCCTTCACCCCTCCCTTTCCCTCCCCCCTTCACCCCTCGCGTCCTGCTCTGCCCCTGTCCCTCTCCCCCTCGATGCATCCATAGCATCATGCCTTTCAGGCAGGTCGGAGATGTGGCTCAACTTAATAAAAATATTTAAAAATACGAAGTTCAGCTCGTCATTTTCCACTGAGTTCCAGTGATCTCAGGGAAGTCAGTATTTGAACCTTGCAGCCTTAAGGAGACCCACCTGGTTTGAGACGAAGTTAGTTTGTTAACACTCACTGAACCTGAGAAAAGAGCGAATCGTAGAGTGATACTGAACAAGAGGAGCCAAAGTAGGGAGTTCAGGGACGAGGGGGATATTGTGGGAATGTAGAATTGATGTAGTAGATCTTGTAATGAGACCATTCGGCCCACAATGACTATACTGAAAGCTTTATCTAATTAGTCTGACTTTCCCGCTTTTTCTCCACGGCCCTGCAAATTCTTGCTCTTCAAGTATTTCTCCAATTCCCTTTCGAAAGTTACTATTGAATCTGCTTCCACCGCCCTTTCAGGCAGCGCGTTCCAGATCACATCAACTCGCTGAGTAAAATAATTTCTCCTCCTCACGCTACTGGTTCCCTTTCCAATTACCTTAGGCATGATCAGCGTTCTTGTACGTGGTGTCATAGGAGGTTGACAAGACAGTCGTAGGAAGCTTCAGTACAGTAAATATGTGAGCTTTCAGTGACAGACTGTGCAGTGACAATTCACCCTCTTCCTTACCTCTTCCCTTGCAGCTCTCTGCCGGCGGAATGTGGCTGGATACTGGACGGCTTCCCTGCGACAATCAACCAGGCCAAGCTTCTGGAGAAGTGGCTTACGGGGGTCGATCCTGACAAAGCACTGAGGAAGACCAAGAAGTCAAAGACCAACCTGGTTGTAGACCCGAGAGCTCCCAAAGATCCAACCCCTCCACAACCAGCTCTGGATATCGCCATCCTATTGGATGTTTCAGACAGCACCGTGCTAACTCGCCACTCAGAAAGCACATGTGAGGGCAGCAACTAACAGTACATGAGAATGGAAGCAATAATTTAAAGATTGCAGAGTGGAAGGGACTGGGATAAATACAGAGCGTGGGGAGGGAGGGAGAGACTGGGATAAATACAGAGCGTGGGGAGGGAGGGAGAGACTGGGATAAATACAGAGCGTGGGGAGGGAGGGAGAGACTGGGATAAATACAGAGCGTGGGGAGGGAGGGAGAGACTGGGATAAATACAGAGCGTGGGGAGGGAGGGAGAGACTGGGATAAATACAGAGCGTGGGGAGGGAGGGAGAGACTGGGATAAATACAGAGCGTGGGGAGGGAGGGAGGGACTGGGATAAATACAGAGCACGGGGAGGGATGGACTGGGATAAATACACAGCGTGGGGAGGGACTGGGATAAATACAGAGTGCGGGGAGGGAGGGACTGGGATAAGTACAGAGCACGGGGAGGGGTGGAGGGACTGGGATAAATACGGAGCACGGGGAGGGATGGATTGGGATAAATACAGAGCGTGGGGAGGGAGGGTGAGACTGGGATAAATGCAGAGCGTGGGGAGGGAGGGAGAGAGTGGGATAAATACAGAGCGCGGGGAGGGAGGGAGAGAGTGGGATAAATACAGAGCGCGGGGAGGGAGGGAGAGAGTGGGATAAATACAGAGCGCGGGGAGGGAGGGAGAGAGTGGGATAAATACAGAGCGCGGGGAGGGAGGGAGAGAGTGGGATAAATACAGAGCACGGGGAGGGAGGGAGAGAGTGGGATAAATACAGAGCGCGGGGAGGGAGGGAGAGAGTGGGATAAATACAGAGCGTGGGGAGGGAGGGACTGGGATAAATACAGAGCGCGGGGAGGGAGGGAGAGAGTGGGATAAATACAGAGCGCGGGGAGGGAGGGAGAGAGTGGGATAAATACAGAGCGCGGGGAGGGAGGGAGAGAGTGGGATAAATACAGAGCGCGGGGAGGGAGGGAGAGAGTGGGATAAATACAGAGTGTGGGAAGGGAGGGACTGGGATAAATACAGAGCGCGGGGAGGGAGCGAGAGAGTGGGATAAATACAGAGCGCGGGGAGGGAGGGAGAGAGTGGGATAAATACAGAGCGCGGGGAGGGAGGGAGAGAGTGCGATAAATACAGAGTGTGGGGAGGGAGGGACTGGGATAAATACAGAGCGCGGGGAGGGAGGGAGAGAGTGGGATAAATACAGAGCGCGGGGAGGGAGGGAGAGAGTGGGATAAATACAGAGCGCGGGGAGGGAGGGAGAGAGTGGGATAAATACAGAGTGTGGGGAGGGAGGGACTGGGATAAATACAGAGCGCTGGGAGGGAGGGAGAGACTGGGATAAATACAGAGCGCGGGGAGGGAGGGAGGGACTGGGATAAATACAGAGCGCGGGGAGGGAGGGAGGGACTGGGATAAATACAGAGCGTGTGGAGGGAGGGAGGGACTGGGATAAATACAGAGCGTGGGGAGGGAGGGAGGGACTGGGATAAATACAGAGCGCGGGGAGGGAGGGAGGGACTGGGATAAATACAGAGCGTGGGGAGGGAGGGAGGGAGAGAGTGGGATAAATGCAGAGCGTGGGGAGGGAGGGAGGGAGAGAGTGGGATAAATACAGAGCGCGGGGAGGGAGGGAGAGAGTGGGATAAATACAGAGCGCGGGGAGGGAGGGAGAGAGTGGGATAAATACAGAGTGTGGGGAGGGAGGGACTGGGATAAATACAGAGCGCGGGGAGGGAGGGAGAGACTGGGATAAATACAGAGCGCGGGGAGGGAGGGAGGGACTGGGATAAATACAGAGCGCGGGGAGGGAGGGAGGGACTGGGATAAATACAGAGCGTGTGGAGGGAGGGAGGGACTGGGATAAATACAGAGCGTGGGGAGGGAGGGAGGGACTGGGATAAATACAGAGCGCGGGGAGGGAGGGAGTGACTGGGATAAATACAGAGCGCGGGAAGGAGGGAGAGAGTGGGATAAATACAGAGTGTGGGGAGGGAGGGACTGGGATAAATACAGAGCGCAGGGAGGGAGGGAGGGACTGGGCTAAATACAGAGTGTGGGGAGGGAGGGACTGGGATAAATACAGAGTGTGGGGAGGGAGGGACTGGGATAAATACGGAGCACGGGGAGGGATGGACTGGGATAAATACAGAGTGTGGGGAGGGAGGGAGGGACTGGGATAAATACAGAGCGTGTGGAGGAGGGAGGGACTGGGATAAATACAGAGCGTGGGGAGGGAGGGAGGGACTGGGATAAATACAGAGCACGGGGAGGGAGGGAGGGACTGGGATAAATACAGAGCGCGGGAAAGGAGGGAGAGAGTGGGATAAATACAGAGCGTGGGGAGGGAGGGACTGGGATAAATACAGAGCGCAGGGAGGGAGGGAGGGACTGGGATAAATACAGAGCACGGGGAGGGAGGGAGGGACTGGGATAAATACAGAGCGCGGGAAAGGAGGGAGAGAGTGGGATAAATACAGAGCGTGGGGAGGGAGGGACTGGGATAAATACAGAGCGCAGGGAGGGAGGGAGGACTGGGATAAATACAGAGTGTGGGGAGGGAGGGACTGGGATAAATACAGAGCGTGGGAGGGAGGGAGGGACTGGGATAAATACAGAGTGTGGGGAAGGAGGGACTGGGATAAATACAGAGCGTGGGAGGGAAGGAGGGACTGGGATAAATACAGAGCGTGGGAGGGAGGGACAGGATAAATACAGAGCGTAGGGAGGGAGGGATTGGGATAAATACAGAATGTGGGGAGGAGGGACAGGGATAAATAGAGAGCGTGGGGAGGGAGGGTGGGACGGGGATAAATACAGAGCGTGGGGAGGGATTGAGGGACTGGGATAAATACAGAGCACGGGGAGGGATGGACTGGGATAAATACAGAGCATGAGGAGCGAGGGAGGTACAGGGATAAATACAGAGCGGGAAGGGAGGGAGAGAGTGGGATAAATACAGAGCGCGGGAAGGGAGGGAGAGACTGGGATAAATACAGAGCGTGGGGAGGGAGGGAGAGACTGGGATAAATACAGAGCGTGGGGAGGGAGGGAGGGACTGGGATAAATACAGAGCACGGGGAGGGAGGGAGGGACTGGGATAAATACAGAGCGCGGGAAAGGAGGGAGAGAGTGGGATAAATACAGAGTGTGGGGAGGGAGGGACTGGGATAAATACAGAGTGTGGGGAGGGAGGGAGGGACTGGGATAAATACTGAGCGCGGGGAGGGTGGGACTGGGATAAATACAGAGCGTGGGGAGGGAGGGAGGGACTGGGATAAATACAGAATGTGGGGAGGGTGGGACTGGGATAAATACAGAGCGTAGGGAGGGAGGGAGGGACTGGGATAAATACAGAGTGTGGGGAGGGAGGGACTGGGATAAATACAGAGCGTAGGGAGGGAGGGAGGGACTGGGATAAATACAGAGTGTGGGGAGGGAGGGAGGGACTGGGATAAATACAGAGTGTGGGGAGGGAGGGAGGGACTGGGATAAATACAGAGCGTGGGGAGGGAGGGAGGGACTGGGATAAATACAGAGCGCGGGGAGGGAGGGAGAGAGTGGGATAAATACAGAGTGTGGGGAGGGAGGGACTGGGATAAATACAGAGCGCGGGGATGGAGGGAGAGACTGGGATAAATACAGAGCGCGGGGAGGGAGGGAGGGACTGGGATAAATACAGAGCGCGGGGAGGGAGGGAGGGACTGGGATAAATACAGAGCACGGGGAGGGAGGGAGAGAGTGGGATAAATACAGAGCGCGGGGAGGGAGGGAGAGAGTGGGATAAATACAGAGCGCGGGGAGGGAGGGAGAGAGTGGGATAAATACAGAGTGTGGGGAGGGAGGGACTGGGATAAATACAGAGCGCGGGGAGGGAGGGAGAGACTGGGATAAATACTGAGCGCGGGGAGGGAGGGAGGGACTGGGATAAATACAGAGCGCGGGGAGGGAGGGAGAGAGTGGGATAAATACAGAGCGCGGGGAGGGAGGGAGAGAGTGGGATAAATACAGAGCGCGGGGAGGGAGGGAGAGAGTGGGATAAATACAGAGCGCGGGGAGGGAGGGAGAGAGTGGGATAAATACAGAGCGCGGGGAGGGAGGGAGAGAGTGGGATAAATACAGAGCGCGGGGAGGGAGGGAGAGAGTGGGATAAATACAGAGCGCGGGAGGGAGGGAGAGAGTGGGATAAATACAGAGCGCGGGGAGGGAGGGAGAGAGTGGGATAAATACAGAGTGTGGGGAGGGAGGGACTGGGATAAATACAGAGCGCGGGGAGGGAGCGAGAGAGTGGGATAAATACAGAGCGCGGGGAGGGAGGGAGAGAGTGGGATAAATACAGAGCGCGGGGAGGGAGGGAGAGAGTGGGATAAATACAGAGTGTGGGGAGGGAGGGACTGGGATAAATACAGAGCGCGGGGAGGGAGGGAGAGAGTGGGATAAATACAGAGCGCGGGGAGGGAGGGAGAGAGTGGGATAAATACAGAGCGCGGGGAGGGAGGGAGAGAGTGGGATAAATACAGAGTGTGGGGAGGGAGGGACTGGGATAAATACAGAGCGCGGGGAGGGAGGGAGAGACTGGGATAAATACAGAGCGCGGGGAGGGAGGGAGGGACTGGGATAAATACAGAGCGCGGGGAGGGAGGGAGGGACTGGGATAAATACAGAGCGTGTGGAGGGAGGGAGGGACTGGGATAAATACAGAGCGCGGGGAGGGAGGGAGGGACTGGGATAAATACAGAGCGTGGGGAGGGAGGGAGGGAGAGAGTGGGATAAATGCAGAGCGTGGGGAGGGAGGGAGGGAGAGAGTGGGATAAATACAGAGCGCGGGGAGGGAGGGAGAGAGTGGGATAAATACAGAGCGCGGGGAGGGAGGGAGAGAGTGGGATAAATACAGAGTGTGGGGAGGGAGGGACTGGGATAAATACAGAGCGCGGGGAGGGAGGGAGAGACTGGGATAAATACAGAGCGCGGGGAGGGAGGGAGGGACTGGGATAAATACAGAGCGCGGGGAGGGAGGGAGGGACTGGGATAAATACAGAGCGTGTGGAGGGAGGGAGGGACTGGGATAAATACAGAGCGTGGGGAGGGAGGGAGGGACTGGGATAAATACAGAGCGCGGGGAGGGAGGGAGTGACTGGGATAAATACAGAGCGCGGGAAAGGAGGGAGAGAGTGGGATAAATACAGAGTGTGGGGAGGGAGGGACTGGGATAAATACAGAGCGCAGGGAGGGAGGGAGGGACTGGGCTAAATACAGAGTGTGGGGAGGGAGGGACTGGGATAAATACAGAGTGTGGGGAGGGAGGGACTGGGATAAATACGGAGCACGGGGAGGGATGGACTGGGATAAATACAGAGTGTGGGGAGGGAGCGAGGGACTGGGATAAATACAGAGCGTGTGGAGGGAGGGAGGGACTGGGATAAATACAGAGCGTGGGGAGGGAGGGAGGGACTGGGATAAATACAGAGCACGGGGAGGGAGGGAGGGACTGGGATAAATACAGAGCGCGGGAAAGGAGGGAGAGAGTGGGATAAATACAGAGCGTGGGGAGGGAGGGACTGGGATAAATACAGAGCGCAGGGAGGGAGGGAGGGACTGGGATAAATACAGAGCACGGGGAGGGAGGGAGGGACTGGGATAAATACAGAGCGCGGGAAAGGAGGGAGAGAGTGGGATAAATACAGAGCGTGGGGAGGGAGGGACTGGGATAAATACAGAGCGCAGGGAGGGAGGGAGGGACTGGGATAAATACAGAGTGTGGGGAGGGAGGGACTGGGATAAATACAGAGCGTGGGGAGGGAACGAGGGACTGGGATAAATACAGAGCGTGGGGAGGGAAGGAGGGACTGGGATAAATACAGAGCGTGGGGAGGGAGGGACAGGGATAAATACAGAGCGTAGGGAGGGAGGGATTGGGATAAATACAGAATGTGGGGAGGGAGGGACAGGGATAAATTGAGAGCGTGGGGAGGGAGGGTGGGACTGGGATAAATACAGAGCGTGGGGAGGGATGGACTGGGATAAATACAGAGCATGAGGAGCGAGGGAGGTACAGGGATAAATACAGAGCGGGAAGGGAGGGAGAGAGTGGGATAAATACAGAGCGCGGGAAGGGAGGGAGAGACTGGGATAAATACAGAGCGTGGGGAGGGAGGGAGAGACTGGGATAAATACAGAGCGTGGGGAGGGAGGGAGGGACTGGGATAAATACAGAGCACGGGGAGGGAGGGAGGGACTGGGATAAATACAGAGCGCGGGAAAGGAGGGAGAGAGTGGGATAAATACAGAGTGTGGGGAGGGAGGGACTGGGATAAATACAGAGTGTGGGGAGGGAGGGAGGGACTGAGATAAATACTGAGCGCGGGGAGGGTGGGACTGGGATAAATACAGAGCGTGGGGAGGGAGGGAGGGACTGGGATAAATACAGAATGTGGGGAGGGTGGGACTGGGATAAATACAGAGCGTAGGGAGGGAGGGAGGGACTGGGATAAATACAGAGTGTGGGGAGGGAGGGAGGGACTGGGATAAATACAGAGTGTGGGGAGGGAGGGAGGGACTGGGATAAATACAGAGCGTGGGGAGGGAGGGAGGGACTGGGATAAATACAGAGTGTGGGGAGGGAGGGAGGGACTGGGATAAATACAGAATGTGGGGAGGGTGGGACTGGGATAAATACAGAGCGTAGGGAGGGAGGGAGGGACTGGGATAAATACAGAGCGTGGGGAGGGAAGGAGGGACTGGGATAAATACAGAGTGTGGGGAGGGAGGGAGGGACTGGGATAAATACAGAGTGTGGGGAGGGTGGGACTGGGATAAATACAGAGCGTAGGGAGGGAGGGAGGGACTGGGATAAATACAGAGCGTAGGGAGGGAGGGAGGGACTGGGATAAATACAGAGTGTGGGGAGGGAGGGAGGGACTGGGATAAATACAGAGTGTGGGGAGGGTGGGACTGGGATAAATACAGAGTGTGGGGAGGGAGGGAGGGACTGGGATAAATACAGAGTGTGGGGAGGGAGGGAGGGACTGGGATAAATACAGAGTGTGGGGAGGGTGGGACTGGGATAAATACAGAGCGTAGGGAGGGAGGGAGGGACTGGGATAAATACAGAGCGTGGGGAGGGAAGGAGGGACTGGGATAAATACAGAGCGCAGGGAGGGAGGGAGGGACTGGGATAAAAACAGAGCGCAGGGAGGGAGGGAGGGACTGGGATAAATACAGAATGTGGGGAGGGTGGGACTGGGATAAATACAGAGCGTAGGGAGGGAGGGAGGGACTGGGATAAATACAGAGCGTGGGGAGGGAAGGAGGGACTGGGATAAATACAGAGCGCAGGGAGGGAGGGAGGGACTGGGATAAATACAGAGCGCAGGGAGGGAGGGAGGGACTGGGATAAATACAGAATGTGGGGAGGGTGGGACTGGGATAAATACAGAGCGTAGGGAGGGAGGGAGGGACTGGGATAAATACAGAGCGTGGGGAGGGAAGGAGGGACTGGGATAAATACAGAGCGCAGGGAGGGAGGGAGGGACTGGGATAAATACAGAGTGTGGGGAGGGAGGGAGGGACTGGGATAAATACAGAGCGTAGGGAGGGAGGGACTGGGATAAATACAGAGCGTGGGGAGGGAGGGAGGGACTGGGATAAATACAGAGCGTAGGGAGGGAGGGATTGGGATAAATACAGAATGTGGGGAGGGAGGGACAGGGATAAATACTGAGCGCGGGGAGGGAGGGACTGGGATAAATACAGAGCGTGGGGAGGGTGGGACTGGGATAAATACAGAGCGTAGGGAGGGAGGGAGAGACTGGGATAAATACAGAGCGTGGGGAGGGAGGGAGGGACTGGGATAAATACAGAGCACGGGGAGGGATGGACTGGGATAAATACAGAGCGTGGGGAGGGAGGGAGAGACTGGGATAAATACAGAGCGTGGGGAGGGAGGGAGAGACTGGGATAAATACAGAGCGTGGGGAGGGAGGGAGGGACTGGGATAAATACAGAGCACGGGGAGGGATGGACTGGGCTAAATACAGAGCGTGGGGAGGGAGGGAGAGACTGGGATAAATACAGAGCGTGGGGAGGGAGGGAGAGACTGGGATAAATACAGAGCGTGGGGAGGGAGGGAGGGACTGGGATAAATACAGAGCACGGGGAGGGATGGACTGGGATAAATACAGAGCGTGGGGAGGGAGGGAGAGACTGGGATAAATACAGAGCGTGGGGAGGGAGGGAGAGACTGGGATAAATACAGAGCGTGGGGAGGGAGGGAGAGACTGGGATAAATACAGAGCGTGGGGAGGGAGGGAGGGACTGGAATAAATACAGAGCACGGGGAGGGATGGACTGGGATAAATACACAGCGTGGGGAGGGACTGGGATAAGTACAGAGTGCGGGGAGGGAGGGACTGGGATAAGTACAGAGTGTGGGGAGGGACTGGGATAAGTACAGAGCACGGGGAGGGATGGACTGGGATAAATACAGAGTGTGGGGAGGGAGGGTGAGACTGGGATAAATGCAGAGCGTGGGGAGGGAGGGAGAGAGTGGGATAAATACAGAGCGTGGGGAGGGAAGGAGGGACTGGGATAAATACTGAGCGTGGGGAGCGTGGGACTGGGATAAATACAGAGCGTAGGGAGGGAGGGAGGGATTGGGATAAATACAGAGCACGGGGAGGGATGGACTGGGATAAATACAGAGTGTGGGGAGGGAGGGTGAGACTGGGATAAATGCAGAGCGTGGGGAGGGAGGGAGAGAGTGGGATAAATACAGAGCGTGGGGAGGGAGGGAGAGAGTGGGATAAATACAGAGCGCGGGGAGGGAGGGAGAGAGTGGGATAAATACAGAGCACGGGGAGGGATGGACTGGGATAAATACACAGCGTGGGGAGGGACTGGGATAAATACAGAGTGCGGGGAGGGAGGGACTGGGATAAGTACAGAGCACGGGGAGGGGTGGAGGGACTGGGATAAATACGGAGCACGGGGAGGGATGGACTGGGATAAATACAGAGTGTGGGGAGGGAGGGTGAGACTGGGATAAATGCAGAGCGTGGGGAGGGAGGGAGAGAGTGGGATAAATACAGAGCGCGGGGAGGGAGGGACAGGGATAAATACAGAGCGTGGGGAGGGAGGGTGAGACTGGGATAAATGCAGAGCGTGGGGAGGGAGGGAGAGAGTGGGATAAATACAGAGCGCGGGGAGGGAGGGACAGGGATAAATACAGAGCGTGGGGAGGGAAGGAGGGACTGGGATAAATACTGAGCGTGGGGAGCGTGGGACAGGGATAAATACAGAGCGTAGGGAGGGAGGGAGGGATTGGGATAAATACAGAATGTGGGGAGGGAGGGACAGGGATAAATAGAGAGCGTGGGGAGGGAGGGTGGGACTGGGATAAATACATAGCGTGGGAAGGGATGGACTGGGATAAATCCAGAGCATGAGGAGCGAGGGAGGTACAGGGATAAATACAGAGCGGGAAGGGAGGGAGAGAGTGGGATAAATACAGAGCGCGGGAAGGGAGGGAGAGACTGGGATAAATACAGAGCGTGGGGAGGGAGGGAGAGACTGGGATAAATACAGAGCGTGGGGAGGGAGGGAGGGACTGGGATAAATACAGAGCGTGGGGAGGGAGGGAGAGACTGGGATAAATACAGAGCGTGGGGAGGGAGGGAGGGACTGGGATAAATACAGAGCGTGGGGAGGGAGGGAGGGACTGGGATAAATACAGAGCACGGGGAGGGAGGGAGGGACTGGGATAAATACAGAGCGCGGGGAGGGTGGGACTGGGATAAATACAGAGCGTGGGGAGGGAGGGAGGGACTGGGATAAATACAGAATGTGTGGAGGGTGGGACTGGGATAAATACAGAGCGTAGGGAGGGAGGGAGGGACTGGGATAAATACAGAGTGTGGGGAGGGAGGGAGGGACTGGGATAAATACAGAGTGTGGGGAGGGAAGGAGGGACTGGGATAAATACAGAGTGTGGGGAGGGAGGGACTGGGATAAATACAGAGCGTAGGGAGGGAGGGAGGGACTGGGATAAATACAGAGTGTGGGGAGGGAGGGAGGGACTGGGATAAATACAGAGTGTGGGGAGGGAGGGAGGGACTGGGATAAATACAGAGTGTGGGGAGGGAGGGAGGGACTGGGATAAATACAGAGTGTGGGGAGGGAGGGAGGGACTGGGATAAATACAGAGCGTGGGGAGGGAGGGAGGGACTGGGATAAATACAGAGCGTGGGGAGGGAGGGAGGGACTGGGATAAATACAGAGCGTGGGGAGGGAGGGAGGGACTGGGATAAATACAGAGTGTGGGGAGGGAGGGAGGGACTGGGATAAATACAGAGTGTGGGGAGGGAGGGAGGGACTGGGATAAATACAGAGTGTGGGGAGGGAGGGAGGGACTGGGATAAATACAGAGTGTGGGGAGGGAGGGAGGGACTGGGATAAATACAGAGTGTGGGGAGGGAGGGAGGGACTGGGATAAATACAGAGCGTAGGGAGGGAGGGAGGGACTGGGATAAATACAGAGCGTGGGGAGGGAGGGAGGGACTGGGATAAATACAGAGCGTGGGGAGGGAGGGAGGGACTGGGATAAATACAGAGCGTGGGGAGGGAGGGAGGGACTGGGATAAATAGAGAGCGTGGGGAGGGAGGGAGGGACTGGGATAAATACAGAGCGTGGGGAGGGAGGGAGGGACTGGGATAAATACAGAGCGTGGGGAGGGAGGGAGGGACTGGGATAAATACAGAGCGTGGGGAGGGAGGGAGGGACTGGGATAAATACAGAGCGTGGGGAGGGAGGGAGGGACTGGGATAAATACAGAGCGTGGGGAGGGAGGGAGGGACTGGGATAAATACAGAGTGTGGGGAGGGAGGGACTGGGATAAATACAGAGCGTAGGGAGGGAGGGAGGGACTGGGATAAATACAGAGTGTGGGGAGGGAGGGAGGGACTGGGATAAATACAGAGTGTGGGGAGGGAGGGACTGGGATAAATACAGAGCGTAGGGAGGGAGGGAGGGACTGGGATAAATACAGAGCGTAGGGAGGGAGGGAGGGACTGGGATAAATACAGAGCGTGGGGAGGGAGGGAGGGACTGGGATAAATACAGAGCACGGGGAGGGAGGGAGGGACTGGGATAAATACAGAGCGCGGGAAAGGAGGGAGAGAGTGGGATAAATACAGAGCGTGGGGAGGGAGGGACTGGGATAAATACAGAGCGCAGGGAGGGAGGGAGGGACTGGGATAAATACAGAGTGTGGGGAGGGAGGGACTGGGATAAATACAGAGCGTGGGGAGGGAACGAGGGACTGGGATAAATACAGAGCGTGGGGAGGGAAGGAGGGACTGGGATAAATACAGAGCGTGGGGAGGGAGGGACAGGGATAAATACAGAGCGTAGGGAGGGAGGGATTGGGATAAATACAGAATGTGGGGAGGGAGGGACAGGGATAAATTGAGAGCGTGGGGAGGGAGGGTGGGACTGGGATAAATACAGAGCGTGGGGAGGGATGGACTGGGATAAATACAGAGCATGAGGAGCGAGGGAGGTACAGGGATAAATACAGAGCGGGAAGGGAGGGAGAGAGTGGGATAAATACAGAGCGCGGGAAGGGAGGGAGAGACTGGGATAAATACAGAGCGTGGGGAGGGAGGGAGAGACTGGGATAAATACAGAGCGTGGGGAGGGAGGGAGGGACTGGGATAAATACAGAGCACGGGGAGGGAGGGAGGGACTGGGATAAATACAGAGCGCGGGAAAGGAGGGAGAGAGTGGGATAAATACAGAGTGTGGGGAGGGAGGGACTGGGATAAATACAGAGTGTGGGGAGGGAGGGAGGGACTGAGATAAATACTGAGCGCGGGGAGGGTGGGACTGGGATAAATACAGAGCGTGGGGAGGGAGGGAGGGACTGGGATAAATACAGAATGTGGGGAGGGTGGGACTGGGATAAATACAGAGCGTAGGGAGGGAGGGAGGGACTGGGATAAATACAGAGTGTGGGGAGGGAGGGACTGGGATAAATACAGAGCGTAGGGAGGGAGGGAGGGACTGGGATAAATACAGAGTGTGGGGAGGGAGGGAGGGACTGGGATAAATACAGAGTGTGGGGAGGGAGGGAGGGACTGGGATAAATACAGAGCGTGGGGAGGGAGGGAGGGACTGGGATAAATACAGAGTGTGGGGAGGGAGGGAGGGACTGGGATAAATACAGAATGTGGGGAGGGTGGGACTGGGATAAATACAGAGCGTAGGGAGGGAGGGAGGGACTGGGATAAATACAGAGCGTGGGGAGGGAAGGAGGGACTGGGATAAATACAGAGTGTGGGGAGGGAGGGAGGGACTGGGATAAATACAGAGTGTGGGGAGGGTGGGACTGGGATAAATACAGAGCGTAGGGAGGGAGGGAGGGACTGGGATAAATACAGAGCGTAGGGAGGGAGGGAGGGACTGGGATAAATACAGAGTGTGGGGAGGGAGGGAGGGACTGGGATAAATACAGAGTGTGGGGAGGGTGGGACTGGGATAAATACAGAGTGTGGGGAGGGAGGGAGGGACTGGGATAAATACAGAGTGTGGGGAGGGAGGGAGGGACTGGGATAAATACAGAGTGTGGGGAGGGTGGGACTGGGATAAATACAGAGCGTAGGGAGGGAGGGAGGGACTGGGATAAATACAGAGCGTGGGGAGGGAAGGAGGGACTGGGATAAATACAGAGCGCAGGGAGGGAGGGAGGGACTGGGATAAAAACAGAGCGCAGGGAGGGAGGGAGGGACTGGGATAAATACAGAATGTGGGGAGGGTGGGACTGGGATAAATACAGAGCGTAGGGAGGGAGGGAGGGACTGGGATAAATACAGAGCGCGGGGAGGGAAGGAGGGACTGGGATAAATACAGAGCGCAGGGAGGGAGGGAGGGACTGGGATAAATACAGAGCGCAGGGAGGGAGGGAGGGACTGGGATAAATACAGAATGTGGGGAGGGTGGGACTGGGATAAATACAGAGCGTAGGGAGGGAGGGAGGGACTGGGATAAATACAGAGCGTGGGGAGGGAAGGAGGGACTGGGATAAATACAGAGCGCAGGGAGGGAGGGAGGGACTGGGATAAATACAGAGTGTGGGGAGGGAGGGAGGGACTGGGATAAATACAGAGCGTAGGGAGGGAGGGACTGGGATAAATACAGAGCGTGGGGAGGGAGGGAGGGACTGGGATAAATACAGAGCGTAGGGAGGGAGGGATTGGGATAAATACAGAATGTGGGGAGGGAGGGACAGGGATAAATACTGAGCGCGGGGAGGGAGGGACTGGGATAAATACAGAGCGTGGGGAGGGTGGGACTGGGATAAATACAGAGCGTAGGGAGGGAGGGAGAGACTGGGATAAATACAGAGCGTGGGGAGGGAGGGAGGGACTGGGATAAATACAGAGCACGGGGAGGGATGGACTGGGATAAATACAGAGCGTGGGGAGGGAGGGAGAGACTGGGATAAATACAGAGCGTGGGGAGGGAGGGAGAGACTGGGATAAATACAGAGCGTGGGGAGGGAGGGAGGGACTGGGATAAATACAGAGCACGGGGAGGGATGGACTGGGCTAAATACAGAGCGTGGGGAGGGAGGGAGAGACTGGGATAAATACAGAGCGTGGGGAGGGAGGGAGAGACTGGGATAAATACAGAGCGTGGGGAGGGAGGGAGGGACTGGGATAAATACAGAGCACGGGGAGGGATGGACTGGGATAAATACAGAGCGTGGGGAGGGAGGGAGAGACTGGGATAAATACAGAGCGTGGGGAGGGAGGGAGAGACTGGGATAAATACAGAGCGTGGGGAGGGAGGGAGAGACTGGGATAAATACAGAGCGTGGGGAGGGAGGGAGGGACTGGAATAAATACAGAGCACGGGGAGGGATGGACTGGGATAAATACACAGCGTGGGGAGGGACTGGGATAAGTACAGAGTGCGGGGAGGGAGGGACTGGGATAAGTACAGAGTGTGGGGAGGGACTGGGATAAGTACAGAGCACGGGGAGGGATGGACTGGGATAAATACAGAGTGTGGGGAGGGAGGGTGAGACTGGGATAAATGCAGAGCGTGGGGAGGGAGGGAGAGAGTGGGATAAATACAGAGCGTGGGGAGGGAAGGAGGGACTGGGATAAATACTGAGCGTGGGGAGCGTGGGACTGGGATAAATACAGAGCGTAGGGAGGGAGGGAGGGATTGGGATAAATACAGAGCACGGGGAGGGATGGACTGGGATAAATACAGAGTGTGGGGAGGGAGGGTGAGACTGGGATAAATGCAGAGCGTGGGGAGGGAGGGAGAGAGTGGGATAAATACAGAGCGTGGGGAGGGAGGGAGAGAGTGGGATAAATACAGAGCGCGGGGAGGGAGGGAGAGAGTGGGATAAATACAGAGCACGGGGAGGGATGGACTGGGATAAATACACAGCGTGGGGAGGGACTGGGATAAATACAGAGTGCGGGGAGGGAGGGACTGGGATAAGTACAGAGCACGGGGAGGGGTGGAGGGACTGGGATAAATACGGAGCACGGGGAGGGATGGACTGGGATAAATACAGAGTGTGGGGAGGGAGGGTGAGACTGGGATAAATGCAGAGCGTGGGGAGGGAGGGAGAGCGTGGGATAAATACAGAGCGCGGGGAGGGAGGGACAGGGATAAATACAGAGCGTGGGGAGGGAGGGTGAGACTGGGATAAATGCAGAGCGTGGGGAGGGAGGGAGAGAGTGGGATAAATACAGAGCGCGGGGAGGGAGGGACAGGGATAAATACAGAGCGTGGGGAGGGAAGGAGGGACTGGGATAAATACTGAGCGTGGGGAGCGTGGGACAGGGATAAATACAGAGCGTAGGGAGGGAGGGAGGGATTGGGATAAATACAGAATGTGGGGAGGGAGGGACAGGGATAAATAGAGAGCGTGGGGAGGGAGGGTGGGACTGGGATAAATACATAGCGTGGGAAGGGATGGACTGGGATAAATCCAGAGCATGAGGAGCGAGGGAGGTACAGGGATAAATACAGAGCGGGAAGGGAGGGAGAGAGTGGGATAAATACAGAGCGCGGGAAGGGAGGGAGAGACTGGGATAAATACAGAGCGTGGGGAGGGAGGGAGAGACTGGGATAAATACAGAGCGTGGGGAGGGAGGGAGGGACTGGGATAAATACAGAGCGTGGGGAGGGAGGGAGAGACTGGGATAAATACAGAGCGTGGGGAGGGAGGGAGGGACTGGGATAAATACAGAGCGTGGGGAGGGAGGGAGGGACTGGGATAAATACAGAGCACGGGGAGGGAGGGAGGGACTGGGATAAATACAGAGCGCGGGGAGGGTGGGACTGGGATAAATACAGAGCGTGGGGAGGGAGGGAGGGACTGGGATAAATACAGAATGTGTGGAGGGTGGGACTGGGATAAATACAGAGCGTAGGGAGGGAGGGAGGGACTGGGATAAATACAGAGTGTGGGGAGGGAGGGAGGGACTGGGATAAATACAGAGTGTGGGGAGGGAAGGAGGGACTGGGATAAATACAGAGTGTGGGGAGGGAGGGACTGGGATAAATACAGAGCGTAGGGAGGGAGGGAGGGACTGGGATAAATACAGAGTGTGGGGAGGGAGGGAGGGACTGGGATAAATACAGAGTGTGGGGAGGGAGGGAGGGACTGGGATAAATACAGAGTGTGGGGAGGGAGGGAGGGACTGGGATAAATACAGAGTGTGGGGAGGGAGGGAGGGACTGGGATAAATACAGAGCGTGGGGAGGGAGGGAGGGACTGGGATAAATACAGAGCGTGGGGAGGGAGGGAGGGACTGGGATAAATACAGAGCGTGGGGAGGGAGGGAGGGACTGGGATAAATACAGAGTGTGGGGAGGGAGGGAGGGACTGGGATAAATACAGAGTGTGGGGAGGGAGGGAGGGACTGGGATAAATACAGAGTGTGGGGAGGGAGGGAGGGACTGGGATAAATACAGAGTGTGGGGAGGGAGGGAGGGACTGGGATAAATACAGAGTGTGGGGAGGGAGGGAGGGACTGGGATAAATACAGAGCGTAGGGAGGGAGGGAGGGACTGGGATAAATACAGAGCGTGGGGAGGGAGGGAGGGACTGGGATAAATACAGAGCGTGGGGAGGGAGGGAGGGACTGGGATAAATACAGAGCGTGGGGAGGGAGGGAGGGACTGGGATAAATAGAGAGCGTGGGGAGGGAGGGAGGGACTGGGATAAATACAGAGCGTGGGGAGGGAGGGAGGGACTGGGATAAATACAGAGCGTGGGGAGGGAGGGAGGGACTGGGATAAATACAGAGCGTGGGGAGGGAGGGAGGGACTGGGATAAATACAGAGCGTGGGGAGGGAGGGAGGGACTGGGATAAATACAGAGCGTGGGGAGGGAGGGAGGGACTGGGATAAATACAGAGTGTGGGGAGGGAGGGACTGGGATAAATACAGAGCGTAGGGAGGGAGGGAGGGACTGGGATAAATACAGAGTGTGGGGAGGGAGGGAGGGACTGGGATAAATACAGAGTGTGGGGAGGGAGGGACTGGGATAAATACAGAGCGTAGGGAGGGAGGGAGGGACTGGGATAAATACAGAGCGTAGGGAGGGAGGGAGGGACTGGGATAAATACAGAGCGTGGGGAGGGAGGGAGGGACTGGGATAAATACAGAGTGTGGGGAGGGAGGGAGGGACTGGGATAAATACAGAGTGTGGGGAGGGAGGGAGGGACTGGGATAAATACAGAGTGTGGGGAGGGAGGGAGGGACTGGGATAAATACAGAGTGTGGGGAGGGAGGGACTGGGATAAATACAGAGCGTAGGGAGGGAGGGAGGGACTGGGATAAATACAGAGTGTGGGGAGGGAGGGAGGGACTGGGATAAATACAGAGTGTGGGGAGGGAGGGAGGGACTGGGATAAATACAGAGTGTGGGGAGGGAGGGAGGGACTGGGATAAATACAGAGTGTGGGGAGGGAGGGACTGGGATAAATACAGAGCGTAGGGAGGGAGGGAGGGACTGGGATAAATACAGAGCGTGGGGAGGGAGGGAGGGACTGGGATAAATACAGAGCGTGGGGAGGGAGGGAGGGACTGGGATAAATACAGAGTGTGGGGAGGGAGGGAGGGACTGGGATAAATACAGAGTGTGGGGAGGGAGCGAGGGACTGGGATAAATACAGAGTGTGGGGAGGGAGGGACTGGGATAAATACAGAGTGTGGGGAGGGAGGGACTGGGATAAATACAGAGCGTAGGGAGGGAGGGAGGGACTGGGATAAATACAGAGCGTAGGGAGGGAGGGAGGGACTGGGATAAATACAGAGCGTGGGGAGGGAGGGAGGGACTGGGATAAATACAGAGTGTGGGGAGGGAGGGAGGGACTGGGATAAATACAGAGTGTGGGGAGGGAGGGAGGGACTGGGATAAATACAGAGTGTGGGGAGGGAGGGAGGGACTGGGATAAATACAGAGTGTGGGGAGGGAGGGAGGGACTGGGATAAATACAGAGCGTGGGGAGGGAGGGACTGGGATAAATACAGAGCGTAGGGAGGGAGGGAGGGACTGGGATAAATACAGAGTGTGGGGAGGGAGGGAGGGACTGGGATAAATACAGAGTGTGGGGAGGGAGGGAGGGACTGGGATAAATACAGAGTGTGGGGAGGGAGGGACTGGGATAAATACAGAGCGTAGGGAGGGAGGGAGGGACTGGGATAAATACAGAGCGTAGGGAGGGAGGGAGGGACTGGGATAAATACAGAGCGTGGGGAGGGAGGGAGGGACTGGGATAAATACAGAGTGTGGGGAGGGAGGGAGGGACTGGGATAAATACAGAGTGTGGGGAGGGAGGGAGGGACTGGGATAAATACAGAGTGTGGGGAGGGAGGGAGGGACTGGGATAAATACAGAGTGTGGGGAGGGAGGGAGGGACTGGGATAAATACAGAGTGTGGGGAGGGAGGGACTGGGATAAATACAGAGCGTAGGGAGGGAGGGAGGGACTGGGATAAATACAGAGCGTAGGGAGGGAGGGAGGGACTGGGATAAATACAGAGCGTGGGGAGGGAGGGAGTGACTGGGATAAATACAGAGTGTGGGGAGGGAGGGAGGGACTGGGATAAATACAGAGTGTGGGGAGGGAGGGAGGGACTGGGATAAATACAGAGTGTGGGGAGGGAGGGAGGGACTGGGATAAATACAGAGTGTGGGGAGGGAGGGAGGGACTGGGATAAATACAGAGTGTGGGGAGGGAGGGACTGGGATAAATACAGAGCGTAGGGAGGGAGGGAGGGACTGGGATAAATACAGAGTGTGGGGAGGGAGGGAGGGACTGGGATAAATACAGAGTGTGGGGAGGGAGGGAGGGACTGGGATAAATGCAGAGTGTGGGGAGGGAGGGACTGGGATAAATACAGAGCGTAGGGAGGGAGGGAGGGACTGGGATAAATACAGAGCGTAGGGAGGGAGGGAGGGACTGGGATAAATACAGAGCGTGGGGAGGGAGGGAGGGACTGGGATAAATACAGAGTGTGGGGAGGGAGGGAGGGACTGGGATAAATACAGAGTGTGGGGAGGGAGGGAGGGACTGGGATAAATACAGAGTGTGGGGAGGGAGGGAGGGACTGGGATAAATACAGAGTGTGGGGAGGGAGGGAGGGACTGGGATAAATACAGAGTGTGGGGAGGGAGGGACTGGGATAAATACAGAGCGTAGGGAGGGAGGGAGGGACTGGGATAAATACAGAGCGTGTGGAGGGAGGGAGGGACTGGGATAAATACAGAATGTGGGGAGGGAGGGAGGGACTGGGATAAATACAGAGCACGGGGAGGGAAGGAGGGACTGGGATAAATACAGAATGTGGGGAGGGAGGGAGGGACTGGGATAAATACAGAATGTGGGGAGGGAGGGAGGGACTGGGATAAATACAGAGTGTGGGGAGGGAGGGAGGGACTGGGATAAATGCAGAGTGTGGGGAGGGAGGGACTGGGATAAATACAGAGCGTAGGGAGGGAGGGAGGGACTGGGATAAATACAGAGCGTAGGGAGGGAGTGAGGGACTGGGATAAATACAGAGCGTGGGGAGGGAGGGAGGGACTGGGATAAATACAGAGTGTGGGGAGGGAGGGAGGGACTGGGATAAATACAGAGTGTGGGGAGGGAGGGAGGGACTGGGATAAATACAGAGTGTGGGGAGGGAGGGAGGGACTGGGATAAATACAGAGTGTGGGGAGGGAGGGACTGGGATAAATACAGAGCGTAGGGAGGGAGGGAGGGACTGGGATAAATACAGAGCGTGTGGAGGGAGGGAGGGACTGGGATAAATACAGAGCGTGTGGAGGGAGGGAGGGACTGGGATAAATACAGAATGTGGGGAGGGTGGGACTGGGATAAATACAGAGCTTGGGGAGGGAAGGAGGGACTGCGATAAATACAGAGTGTGGGGAGGGAGGGACTGGGATAAATACAGAGCTTGGGGAGGGAGGGAGGGACTGGGATAAATACAGAGCGTGTGGAGGGAGGGAGGGACTGGGATAAATACAGAGCTTGGGGAGGGAGGGAGGGACTGGGATAAATACAGAGCGTGTGGAGGGAGGGAGGGACTGGGATAAATACAGAATGTGGGGAGGGAGGGAGGGACTGGGATAAATACAGAATGTGGGGAGGGAGGGAGGGACTGGGATAAATACAGAGCGTGTGGAGGGAGGGAGGGACTGGGATAAATACAGAGCACGGGGAGGGAAGGAGGGACTGGGATAAATACAGAGCGTGTGGAGGGAGGGAGGGACTGGGATAAATACAGAATGTGGGGAGGGTGGGACTGGGATAAATACAGAGCTTGGGGAGGGAAGGAGGGACTGGGATAAACACAGAGTGTGGGGAGGGAGGGACTGGGATAAATACAGAGTGTGGGGAGGGAGGGAGGGACTGGGATAAATACAGAGTGTGGGGAGGGAGGGAGGGACTGGGATAAATACAGAGTGTGGGGATGGAGGGAGGGACTGGGATAAATACAGAGCGTAGGGAGGGAGGGATTGGGATAAATACAGAATGTGGGGAGGGAGGGAGGGACTGGGATAAATACAGAGCGTAGGGAGGGAGGGATTGGGATAAATACAGAATGTGGGGAGGGAGGGACAGGGATAAATACAGAGCGTAGGGAGGGAGGGATTGGGATAAATACAGAATGTGGGGAGGGAGGGACAGGGATAAATACAGAATGTGGGGAGGGAGGGATTGGGATAAATACAGAATGTGGGGAGGGAGGGACAGGGATAAATAGAGAGCGTGGGGAGGGTTTGAGGGACTGGGATAAATCACAGAGCATGGGGAGGGGTGGAGGGTCTGGGATAAATACAGAGCGGGAAGGGAGGGAGAGAGTGGGATAAATACAGAGCGCGGGAAGGGAGGGAGAGTGTGGGATAAATATAGAGTGTGGGGAGGGAGAGACTGGGATAAATACAGAGTGTGGGGAGGGAGGGACTGGGATAAATACAGAGTCCGGGGAGGGGTGGAGGGACTGGGATAAATACAGAGCGTGGGGAGGGAGAGACTGGGATAAATACAGAATGTGGGGAGGGAGAGACTGGGATAAATACAGAGTGTGGGGAGGGTGGGACTGGGATAAATACTGAGCGCGGGGAGGGAGGAACTGGGATAAATACAGAATGTGGGGAGGGAGGGACAGGGATAAATAGAGAGCGTGGGGAGGGATTGAGGGACTGGGATAAATCACAGAGCATGGGGAGGGGTGGAGGGTCTGGGATAAATACAGAGCACGGGGAGGGATGGACTGGGATAAATACAGAGCGTGGGGAGGGATGGACTGGGATAAATACAGAGCATGAGGAGCGAGGGAGGTACAGGGATCAATACAGAGCGGGAAGGGAGGGAGAGAGTGGGATAAATACAGAGCGCGGGAAGGGAGGGAAAGAGTGGGATAAATACAGAGCGCGGGAAGGGAGGGAGAGAGTGGGATAAATATAGAGTGTGGGGAGGGAGAGACTGGGATAAATACAGAGTGTGGGGAGGGAGGGAGGGACGGACTGGGATAAATACAGAGAGTGGGCAGGGAGGGAGGGACGGACTGGGATAAATACAGAGCGTGGGGAGGGAAGGAGGGACTGGGATAAATACAGAGTGTGGGAGGGAGGTAGGGACTGGGATAAATACAGAGCGTGGGGAGGGGTGGAGGGACAGGGATAAATACAGAGCGCGGGGAGGGAGGGAGGGACTGGGATAAATACAGAGCGTGGGGAGGGGTGGAGGGACAGGGATAAATACAGAGCGTGGGGAGGGAGGGAGAGACTGGGATAAATACAGAGCGTGGGAGGGAGGTAGGGACTGGGATAAATACAGAGCGTGGGGAGGGGTGGAGGGACAGGGATAAATACAGAGCGCGGGGAGGGAGGGAGGGACTGGGATAAATACAGAGCGTGGGGAGGGGTGGAGGGACAGGGATAAATACAGAGCGCGGGGAGGGAGGGATGGACTGGGATAAATACAGAGCGTGGGGAGGGAGGGAGGGACGGACTGGGATAAATACAGAGAGTGGGCAGGGAGGGAGGGACGGACTGGGATAAATACAGAGCGTGGGGAGGGAAGGAGGGACTGGGATAAATACAGAGTGTGGGGAGGGAGAGACTGGGATAAATACAGAGCGTGGGAGGGAGGTAGGGACTGGGATAAATACAGAGCGTGGGGAGGGGTGGAGGGACAGGGATAAATACAGAGCGCGGGGAGGGAGGGAGGGACTGGGATAAATACGAGCGCGGGAGGGTGGGATTGGGATAAATACAGAGCCCGGGGAGGGGTGGAGGGACTGGGATAAATACAGAGCGCGGGAGGGTTGGACTGGGATAAATCCAGAGCCCGGGGAGGGGTGGAGGGACTGGGATAAATACAGAGCGCGCGGCGGGGTGGAGGAACTGTGATAAATCCAGAGCGCGGGGAGGGGTGGAGAGTCAGGGATAAATACAGAGTGTGGGGAGGGAGGGAGGGACTGGGATAAATACAGAGTCCGGGGAGGGATGGACTGGGATAATTACAGAGCGCGGGGAGGGAGGGAGAGACTGGGATAAATACAGAGCGTGGGGAGGGAGGAAGGGACTGGGATAAATACAGAGTGCGGGGAGGGAGGGACTGGGATAAATACAGAGTCCGGGGAGGGATGGACTGGGATAATTACAGAGCGCGGGGAGGGAGGGAGAGACTGGGATAAATACAGAGCGTGGGGAGGGATGGACTGGGATAAATACAGAGTGCGGGGAGGGAGGGACTGGGATAAATACAGAGTCCGGGGAGGGATGGACTGGGATAATTACAGAGCGCGGGTAATGGGTGGAGGGACTGGGATAAATACAGAGCGTGGGGAGGGGGGGAGGGACTGGGATAAATACAGAGCGTGGGGAGGGAGGAAGGGACTGGGATAAATACAGAGTCCGGGGAGGGATGGACTGGGATAATTACAGAGCGCGGGGAGGGAGGGAGAGACTGGGATAAATACAGAGTGCGGGGAGGGATGGACTGGGATAAATACAGAGCGCGGGTAATGGGTGGAGGGACTGGGATAAATACAGAGCGTGGGGAGGGAGGAAGGGACTGGGATAAATACAGAGTGCGGGGAGGGAGGGACTGGGATAAATACAGAGTCCGGGGAGGGATGGACTGGGATAATTACAGAGCGCGGGGAGGGAGGGAGAGACTGGGATAAATACAGAGTGCGGGGAGGGATGGACTGGGATAAATACAGAGCGCGGGTAATGGGTGGAGGGACTGGGATAAATACAGAGCGTGGGGAGTGGGGGAGGGACTGGGATAAATACAGAGCGTGGGGAGGGAGGGAGGGACTGGGATAAATACAGAGCGTGGGGAGGGAGGGAGGGACTGGGATAAATACAGAGCGCGGGTGGGTGGGACTGGGATAAATACAGAGTCCGGGGAGGGATGGACTGGGATAATTACAGAGCGCGGGGAGGGAGGGAGAGACTGGGATAAATACAGAGCGTGGGGAGGGAGGAAGGGACTGGGATAATTACAGAGCGCGGGGAGGGAGGGAGAGACTGGGATAAATACAGAGCGTGGGGAGGGGGGGAGGGACTGGGATAAATACAGAGCGTGGGGAGGGAGGGAGGGACTGGGATAAATACAGAGCGTGTGGAGGGAGGGAGGGACTGGGATAAACACAGAGCGCGGGGAGGGAGGGAGGGACTGGGATAAATACAGAGCGTGTGGAGGGAGGGAGGGACTGGGATAAACACAGAGCGCGGGGAGGGAGGGAGGGACTGGGATAAATACAGTGCGTGGGGAGGGAGGGAGGGACTGGGATAAATACAGAGCGCGGGGAGGGAGGGAGGGACTGGGATAAATACGAGCGCGGGAGGGTGGGATTGGGATAAATACAGAGCCCGGGGAGGGGTGGAGGGACTGGGATAAATACAGAGCGCGGGAGGGTTGGACTGGGATAAATCCAGAGCCCGGGGAGGGGTGGAGGGACTGGGATAAATACAGAGCGCGCGGCGGGGTGGAGGAACTGTGATAAATCCAGAGCACGGGGAGGGGTGGAGAGTCAGGGATAAATACAGAGTGTGGGGAGGGAGGGAGGGACTGGGATAAATACAGAGTCCGGGGAGGGATGGACTGGGATAATTACAGAGCGCGGGGAGGGAGGGAGAGACTGGGATAAATACAGAGCGTGGGGAGGGAGGAAGGGACTGGGATAAATACAGAGTGCGGGGAGGGAGGGACTGGGATAAATACAGAGTCCGGGGAGGGATGGACTGGGATAATTACAGAGCGCGGGGAGGGAGGGAGAGACTGGGATAAATACAGAGCGTGGGGAGGGATGGACTGGGATAAATACAGAGTGCGGGGAGGGAGGGACTGGGATAAATACAGAGTCCGGGGAGGGATGGACTGGGATAATTACAGAGCGCGGGGAGGGAGGGAGAGACTGGGATAAATACAGAGTGCGGGGAGGGATGGACTGGGATAAATACAGAGCGCGGGTAATGGGTGGAGGGACTGGGATAAATACAGAGCGTGGGGAGGGGGGGAGGGACTGGGATAAATACAGAGCGTGGGGAGGGAGGAAGGGACTGGGATAAATACAGAGTCCGGGGAGGGATGGACTGGGATAATTACAGAGCGCGGGGAGGGAGGGAGAGACTGGGATAAATACAGAGTGCGGGGAGGGATGGACTGGGATAAATACAGAGCGCGGGTAATGGGTGGAGGGACTGGGATAAATACAGAGCGTGGGGAGGGAGGAAGGGACTGGGATAAATACAGAGTGCGGGGAGGGAGGGACTGGGATAAATACAGAGTCCGGGGAGGGATGGACTGGGATAATTACAGAGCGCGGGGAGGGAGGGAGAGACTGGGATAAATACAGAGTGCGGGGAGGGATGGACTGGGATAAATACAGAGCGCGGGTAATGGGTGGAGGGACTGGGATAAATACAGAGCGTGGGGAGGGGGGGAGGGACTGGGATAAATACAGAGCGTGGGGAGGGAGGGAGGGACTGGGATAAATACAGAGCGCAGGGAGGGAGGGAGGGACTGGGATAAATACAGAGCGTGGGGAGGGAGGGAGGGACTGGGATAAATACAGAGCGTGGGTGGGTGGGACTGGGATAAATACAGAGTCCGGGGAGGGATGGACTGGGATAATTACAGAGCGCGGGGAGGGAGGGAGAGACTGGGATAAATACAGAGCGTGGGGAGGGAGGAAGGGACTGGGATAATTACAGAGCGCGGGGAGGGAGGGAGAGACTGGGATAAATACAGAGCGTGGGGAGGGGGGGAGGGACTGGGATAAATACAGAGCGTGGGGAGGGAGGGAGGGACTGGGATAAATACAGAGCGTGTGGAGGGAGGGAGGGACTGGGATAAACACAGAGCGCGGGGAGGGAGGGAGGGACTGGGATAAATACAGAGCGTGTGGAGGGAGGGAGGGACTGGGATAAACACAGAGCGCGGGGAGGGAGGGAGGGACTGGGATAAATACAGAGCGTGTGGAGGGAGGGAGGGACTGGGATAAATACAGAGCGTGGGGAGGGAGGGAGGGACTGGGATAAATACAGAGCGTGGGGAGGGAGGGAGGGACTGGGATAAATACAGAGCGTGTGGAGGGAGGGAGGGACTGGGATAAACACAGAGCGCGGGGAGGGAGGGAGGGACTGGGATAAACACAGAGCGTGGGGAGGGAGGGAGGGACTGGGATAAATACAGAGCGTGTGGAGGGAGGGAGGGACTGGGATAAATACAGAGCGTGGGGAGGGAGGGAGGGACTGGGATAAATACAGAGCGTGGGGAGGGAGGGAGGGACTGGGATAAACACAGAGCGTGGGGAGGGAGGGAGGGACTGGGATAAATACAGAGCGTGTGGAGGGAGGGAGGGACTGGGATAAATACAGAGCGTGGGGAGGGAGGGAGGGACTGGGATAAATACAGAGCGTGGGGAGGGAGGGAGGGACTGGGATAAACACAGAGCGTGGGGAGGGAGGGAGGGACTGGGATAAATACAGAGCGTGTGGAGGGAGGGAGGGACTGGGATAAATACAGAGCGTGGGGAGGGAGGGAGGGACTGGGATAAACACAGAGCGTGGGGAGGGAGGGAGGGACTGGGATAAATACAGAGCGTGTGGAGGGAGGGAGGGACTGGGATAAACACAGAGCGTGGGGAGGGAGGGAGGGACTGGGATAAATACAGAGCGTGGGGAGGGAGGGAGGGACTGGGATAAACACAGAGCGTGGGGAGGGAGGGAGGGACTGGGATAAATACAGAGCGTGTGGAGGGAGGGAGGGACTGGGATAAATACAGAGCGTGGGGAGGGAGGGAGGGACTGGGATAAACACAGAGCGTGGGGAGGGAGGGAGGGACTGGGATAAATACAGAGCGTGTGGAGGGAGGGAGGGACTGGGATAAATACAGAGCGTGGGGAGGGAGGGAGGGACTGGGATAAATACAGAGCACGGGGAGGGAGGGAGGGACTGGGATCAATACAGAGTGCGCGGGGAGGGAGGGAGGGACTGGGATAAACACAGAGTGTGGGGAGGGAGGGAGGGACTGGGATAAACACAGAGTGTGGGGAGGGAGGGAGGGACTGGGATAAATACAGAGCGCGGGTGGGTGGGACTGGGATAAATACAGAGCGCGGGTGGGTGGGACTGGGATAAATACAGAGCGCGGGTAATGGGTGGAGGGACTGGGATAAATACAGAGCGTGGGGAGGGGGGGAGGGACTGGGATAAATACAGAGCGTGTGGAGGGAGGGAGGGACTGGGATAAATACAGAGCGTGGGGAGGGATGGAGGGACTGGGATAAATACAGAGCGTGGGGAGGGAGGGAGGTACTGGGATAAATACAGAGCACGGGGAGGGAGGGAGGGACTGGGATCAATACAGAGTGCGCGGGGAGAGAGGGAGGGACTGGGATAAATACAGAGTGTGGAGGGTGGGACTGGGATAAATACAGAGCCCGGGGAGGGAGGGAGGGACTGGGATAAATACAGAGCCCGGGGAGGGAGGGAGGGACTGGGATAAATACAGAGCCCGGGGAGGGAGGGAGGGACTGGGATAAATACAGAGCCCGGGGAGGGAGGGAGGGACTGGGATAAATACAGAGCATGGGGAGGGAGGAAGGGACTGGGATAAATACAGAGTGCGGGGAGGGACTGGGATAAATACAGAGCGCGGGTAATGGGTGGAGGGACTGGGATAAATACAGAGTGCGGGGAGGGACTGGGATAAATACAGAGTGCGGGGAGGGACTGGGATAAATACAGAGCGCGGGTAATGGGTGGAGGGACTGGGATAAATACAGAGTGCGGGGAGGGACTGGGATAAATACAGAGTGCGGGGAGGGACTGGGATAAATACAGAGTGCGGGGAGGGAGGGAGGGACTGGGATAAATACAGAGTGTGGGGAGGGACTGGGATAAATACAGAGCGCGGGAGGGAGGGACTGGGATGAATATATAATGGGGATAAGGGATAGAGAAGGTGCTACCAATGGGCAGGTGCCAGCTGTTTTGTAGCAAGGCCAATGATCAAGATTTATTTTCCCTTTTCCAGCAGTCAGTTCAGGCTCTGAAACTGAGAGCCTCAGCACGCCCAGTCTGCACCAGGAAAGCTCAACCCATGAACAGGAGCAGCGACTGCCTCGGTGAGTGAATCCATCCAGATCCTGGCCCCATTGATTGAACTACCCTGACCCTTGGCCCCACTGAGTGAAACCACTGTGACCCCTGGCCTGGTGACTGAACCCACAGTGATCTCTGACCTTGTGAGTGAACCCAGGGTGACCCTGGGCCCCAGTGACTCAATTCACAGTGATCTTTGGCTCTGGTAATGAATCCACTGTGACCATGAATAAACCCCAGCCACGCTCACCCTGGTGAATAAACACTAATGCACACGCACCCTGGTGAATGAACACTAGTGCACACTCACCCTGGTGAATGAACACTACTGCACAGTCACCCTGGTGAATGAACACGAGTGTACAGTCACCCAGGGGAATGAACACCAGTGCACAGTCACCCTGGTGAATCCACGCCACTGTCCCAATGAATACACCCCAACCACAGTCACCCTGGTGAATGAACACTAGTGCACACTCACCCTGGTGAATGAACACTAGTGCACACTCACCCTGGTGAATGAACACTAATGCACAGTCACCCTGGGGAATGAACACTAATGCACAGTCACCCAGGGCAATGAACACCAGTGCGCAGTCACGCTGGGGAATGAACACGAATGCACAGTCACCCACGGCAATAAACACTAGTGCACAGTCACCCATGGGAATGAACACCAGTGCACAGTCACCCTGGTGAATCCACGCCACTGTCCCAATGAATACACCCCAACCACAGTCACCCTGGGGAATGAACACTAATGCACAGTCATCCAGGGCAATGAACACCAGTGCACAGTCACCCTGGTGAATCCACGCCACTGTCCCAATGAATACACCCCAACCACAGTCACCCTGGGGAATGAACACCAGTACACACTCACCCTGGTGAATGAACACTAATGCACAGTCACCCTGGTGAATGAACACCAGTGCGCAGTCATGCTGGGGAATGAACACTAATGCAGTCACCCTGGGGAATGAACACCAGTGCACAGTCACCCTGGGGAATGAACACAAATGCACAGTCACCCTGGTGAATGAACACCAGTGCACAGTCACCCTGGGGAATGAACACTAGTGCAGTCACGCTGGGGAATGAACACTAATGCACAGTCACCCATGGGAATGAACACCAGTGCACAGTCACCCAGGTGAATGAACACCAGTGCGCAGTCACGCTGGGGAATGAACACTAATGCAGTCACCCTGGGGAATGAACACCAGTGCACAGTCACCCTGGGGAATGAACACAAATGCACAGTCACCCTGGTGAATGAACACCAGTGCACAGTCACGCTGGGGAATGAACACTAATGCAGTCACCCTGGGGAATGAACACCAGTGCACAGTCACCCTGGGGAATGAACACAAATGCACAGTCACCCTGGTGAATGAACACCAGTGCACAGTCACCCTGGGGAATGAACACTAGTGCAGTCACGCTGGGGAATGAACACTAATGCACAGTCACCCATGGGAATGAACACCAGTGCACAGTCACCCAGGGGAATGAACACTAATGCACAGTCACCCTGGTGAATGAACACCAGTGCACAGTCACCCTGGGGAATGAACACCAGTGCACAGTCACCCAGGTGAATGAACACCAGTGCACAGTCACCCTGGTGAATGAACACCAGTGCACAGTCACCCTGGGGAATGAACACCAGTGCACAGTCACCCAGGTGAATGAACACCAGTGCACAGTCACCCTGGTGAATGAACACCAGTGCACAGTCACCCAGGGGAATGAACACAAATGCACAGTCACCCATGGGAATGAACACCAGTGCACAGTCACCCAGGGGAATGAACACCAGCGCACAGTCACCCAGGGGAATGAACACTAATGCACAGTCACCCATGGGAATGAACACCAGTGCACAGTCACCCTGGGGAATGAACACAAATGCACAGTCACCCATGGGAATGAACACCAGTGCACAGTCACCCTGGGGAATGAACACCAGCGCACAGTCACCCTGGGGAATGAACACTAATGCACAGTCACCCTGGGGAATGAACACCAGTGCACAGTCACCCTGGGGAATGAACACCAGTGCACAGTCACCCTGGGGAATGAACACTAATGCACATTCACCTTGGTGAATGAATACTAGTGTACAGTCACCCTGGGGAATGAACACTAATGCACATTCACCTTGGTGAATGAACACCAGTGCACAGTCACCCTGGGGAATGAACACTAATGCACATTCACCTTGGTGAATGAACACCAGTGCACAGTCACCCTGGGGAATGAACACCAGCGCACAGTCACCCTGGGGAATGAACACTAATGCACAGTCACCCTGGGGAATGAACACCAGTGCACAGTCACCCTGGGGAATGAACACTAATGCACATTCACCTTGGTGAATGAATACTAGTGTACAGTCACCCAGGGGAGTGAACACTAATGCACAGTCACCCAGGGGAATGAACACCAGTGCACAGTCACCCTGGTGAATGAACAACAGTGCACAGTCACCCAGGGGAATGAACACTCGTGCACAGTCACCCTGGTGAATGAACACTAATGCACAGTCACCCTGGTGAATCCACGCCACTGTCCCAATGAATACACCCCAACCACAGTCACCCTGGTGAATGAACACTAGTGCACAGTCACCCTGGTGAATGAACACCAGGGCACAGTCACCCTGGGGAATGAACACTAATGCACAGTCACCCTGGTGAATGAACACCAATGCACAGTCACCCTGGGGAATGAACACTAATGCACAGTCACCCAGGGCAATGAACACCAGTGCACAGTCACCCAGGGGAATGAACACTAATGCACAGTCACCCAGGGGAATGAACACTCGTGCACAGTCACCCTGGTGAATGAACACTAATGCACATTCACCTTGGTGAATGATCACTAGTGTACAGTCACCCAGGGGAATGAACACCAGTGCACAGTCACCCTGGGGAATGAACACTAATGCACAGTCACCCTGGGGAATGAACACCAGCGCACAGTCACCCTGGGGAATGAACACTAATGCACAGTCACCCTGGGGAATGAACACCAGTGCACAGTCACCCTGGGGAATGAACACTAATGCACAGTCACCCTGGGGAATGAACACCAGCGCACAGTCACCCTGGGGAATGAACACTAATGCACATTCACCTTGGTGAATGAACACTAGTGTACAGTCACCCAGGGGAATGAACACCAGTGCACAGTCACCCTGGGGAATGAACACGAATGCACAGTCACCCAGGGGAATGAACACCAGTGCACAGTCACCCTGGTGAATGAACACCAGTGCACAGTCACCCTGGGGAATGAACACTAATGCACAGTCACCCAGGGGAATGAACACCAGTGCGCAGTCACCCAGGGCAATGAACACCTGTGCACAGTCACCCAGGGGAATGAACACCAGTGCGCAGTCACCCAGGGCAATGAACACCAGTGCACAGTCACCCTGGGGAATGAACACTAATGCACAGTCACCCAGGGGAATGAACACCAGTGCACAGTCACCCTGGTGAATGAATACTAGTGTACAGTCACCCTGGTGAATGAACAGCAGTGCACAGTCACCCTGGGGAATGAACACCAGTGCACAGTCACCCTGGGGAATGAACACTAATGCACAGTCACCCTGGGGAATGAACACCAGCGCACAGTCACCCTGGGGAATGAACACTAATGCACAGTCACCCTGGGGAATGAACACCAGTGCACAGTCACCCTGGGGAATGAACACTAATGCACAGTCACCCTGGGGAATGAACACCAGCGCACAGTCACCCTGGGGAATGAACACTAATGCACATTCACCTTGGTGAATGAACACTAGTGTACAGTCACCCAGGGGAATGAACACCAGTGCACAGTCACCCTGGGGAATGAACACGAATGCACAGTCACCCAGGGGAATGAACACCAGTGCACAGTCACCCAGGGCAATGAACACCAGTGCACAGTCATCCTGGTGAATGAACACCAGTGCACAGTCACCCAGGGGAATGAACACAAATGCACAGTCACCCTGGGGAATGCACACCAGTGCACAGTCACCCTGGGGAATGAACACTAATGCACAGTCATCTAGGGGAATGAACACCAGTGCGCAGTCACCCAGGGCAATGAACACCTGTGCACAGTCACCCAGGGGAATGAACACCAGTGCGCAGTCACCCAGGGCAATGAACACCAGTGCACAGTCACCCTGGGGAATGAACACTAATGCACAGTCACCCAGGGGAATGAACACCAGTGCACAGTCACCCTGGTGAATGAATACTAGTGTACAGTCACCCTGGTGAATGAACACTAGTGTACAGTCACCCAGGGGAATGAACCCCAGTGCACAGTCACCCTGGTGAATGAATACTAGTGTACAGTCACCCTGGTGAATGAACACTAGTGTACAGTCACCCAGGGCAATGAACACCAGTGCACAGTCACCCTGGGGAATGAACACTAATGCACAGTCACCCTGGGAAATGCACACCAGTGCACAGTCACCCTGGGGAATGAACACCAGTGCGCAGTCACCCTGGGGAATGAACACCAGTGCACAGTCACCCTGGTGAATGAACACTAGTGCACAGTCACCCTGGGGAATGAACACCAGTGCACAGTCACCCTGGGGAATGAACACTAATGCACAGTCACCCAGGGGAATGAACACCAGTGCGCAGTCACCCAAGGCAATGAACACCAGTGCACAGTCACCCAGGGGAATGAACACCAGTGCACAGTAACCCTGGGGAATGAATACTAGTGCACAGACACCCTGGGGAATGAACACTAATGCACAGTCACCCTGGTGAATGAACACTAGTGTACAGTCACCCAGGGGAATGAACACCAGTGCACAGTCACCCAGGGCAATGAACAGCAGTGCACAGTCACCCTGGGGAATGAACACTAATGCACAGTCACCCATGGGAATGAACACCAGTGCACAGTCACCCAGGGCAATGAACACCAGTGCACAGTCACCCTGGTGAATGAACAACAGTGCACAGTCACCCAGGGGAATGAACACTAATGCACAGTCACCCAGGGGAATGAACACTCGTGCACAGTCACCCTGGTGAATGAACACTAATGCACAGTCACCCTGGTGAATCCACGCCACTGTCCCAATGAATACACCCCAACCACAGTCACCCTGGTGAATGAACACTAGTGCACACTCACCCTGGTGAATGAACACGAGTGCACAGACACCCTGGTGAATGAACACCAGTGCACAGTCACCCTGGGGAATGAACACTAGTGCACAGTCACCCTGGTGAATGAACACCAGTGCACAGTCACCCTGGGGAATGAACACTAGTGCACACTCACCCTGGTGAATGAACACTAGTGCACAGTCACCCTGGTGAATGAACACCAGTGCACACTCACCCTGGGGAATGAACACGAATGCACTGTCACCCTGGTGAATGAACACCAGTGCACAGTCACCCTGGGGAATGAACACTAATGCACAGTCACCCAGGGCAATGAACACCAGTGCGCAGTCACGCTGGGGAATGAACACGAATGCACAGTCACCCTGGGGAATGAACACTAATGCACAGTCACCCAGGGCAATGAACACCAGTGCGCAGTCACGCTGGGGAATGAACACCAGTGCACAGTCACCCTGGTGAATCCACGCCACTGTCCCAATGAAGACACCCCAACCACAGTCACCCTGGGGAATGAACACGAATGCACAGTCACCCTGGTGAATGAACACCAGTGCGCAGTCACGCTGGGGAATGAACACTAATGCACAGTCACCCTGGGGAATGAACACCAGTGCACAGTCACCCTGGGGAATGAACACCAGTGCGCAGTCACGCTGGGGAATGAACACTAATGCACAGTCACCCTGGGGAATGAACACCAGTGCACAGTCACCCTGGGGAATGAACACCAGTGCGCAGTCACGCTGGGGAATGAACACTAATGCACAGTCACCCTGGGGAATGAACACCAGTGCACAGTCACCCTGGGGAATGAACACTAATGCACAGTCACCCAGGGCAATGAACACCAGTGCACAGTCACCCTGGTGAATCCACGCCACTGTCCCAATGAATACACCCCAACCACAGTCATCCTGGGGAATGAACACCAGTGCACACTCACCCTGGTGAATGAACACCAGTGCGCAGTCACGCTGGGGAATGAACACTAATGCACAGTCACCCAGGGGAATGAACACTAGTGCAGTCACCCTGGGGAATGAACACTAATGCACAGTCACCCTGGGGAATGAACACTAGTGCACAGTCACCCATGGGAATGAACACCAGTGCACAGTCACCCTGGGGAATGAACACTCATGCACAGTCACCCAGGGGAATGAACACCAGTGGACAGTCACCCAGGGGAATGAACACAAATGCACAGTCACCCAGGGGAATGAACACCAGTGCACAGTCACCCATCGGAATGAACACTAATGCACAGTCACCCAGGGCAATGAACACCAGTGCACAGTCACCCTGGGGAATGAACACTCATGCACAACCACCCAGGTGAATGAACACCAGTGCACAGTCACCCTGGTGAATGAACACTCGTGCACAATCACTCAGGGGAATGAACACCAGTGCACAGTCACCCAGGGCAATGAACACCAGTGCACAGTCACCCTGGGGAATGAACACTCATGCACAGTCACCCTGGTGAATGAACACCAGTGCACAGTCACCCTGGGGAATGAACACTCATGCACAGTCACCCAGGGGAATGAACACCAGTGCACAGTCACCCTGGGGAATGAACACCAGTGCGCAGTCACGCTGGGGAATGAACACTAATGCACAGTCACCCTGGGGAATGAACACCAGTGCACAGTCACCCTGGGGAATGAACACCAGTGCGCAGTCACGCTGGGGAATGAACACTAATGCACAGTCACCCTGGGGAATGAACACCAGTGCACAGTCACCCTGGGGAATGAACACTAATGCACAGTCACCCAGGGCAATGAACACCAGTGCACAGTCACCCTGGTGAATCCACGCCACTGTCCCAATGAATACACCCCAACCACAGTCATCCTGGGGAATGAACACCAGTGCACACTCACCCTGGTGAATGAACACCAGTGCGCAGTCACGCTGGGGAATGAACACTAATGCACAGTCACCCAGGGGAATGAACACTAGTGCAGTCACCCTGGGGAATGAACACTAATGCACAGTCACCCTGGGGAATGAACACTAGTGCACAGTCACCCATGGGAATGAACACCAGTGCACAGTCACCCTGGGGAATGAACACTCATGCACAGTCACCCAGGGGAATGAACACCAGTGGACAGTCACCCAGGGGAATGAACACAAATGCACAGTCACCCAGGGGAATGAACACCAGTGCACAGTCACCCATCGGAATGAACACTAATGCACAGTCACCCAGGGCAATGAACACCAGTGCACAGTCACCCTGGGGAATGAACACTCATGCACAACCACCCAGGTGAATGAACACCAGTGCACAGTCACCCTGGTGAATGAACACTCGTGCACAATCACTCAGGGGAATGAACACCAGTGCACAGTCACCCAGGGCAATGAACACCAGTGCACAGTCACCCTGGGGAATGAACACTCATGCACAGTCACCCTGGTGAATGAACACCAGTGCACAGTCACCCTGGGGAATGAACACTCATGCACAGTCACCCAGGGGAATGAACACCAGTGCACAGTCACCCTGGGGAATGAACACCAGTGCGCAGTCACGCTGGGGAATGAACACTAATGCACAGTCACCCTGGGGAATGAACACCAGTGCACAGTCACCCTGGGGAATGAACACCAGTGCGCAGTCACGCTGGGGAATGAACACTAATGCACAGTCACCCTGGGGAATGAACACCAGTGCACAGTCACCCTGGGGAATGAACACTAATGCACAGTCACCCAGGGCAATGAACACCAGTGCACAGTCACCCTGGTGAATCCACGCCACTGTCCCAATGAATACACCCCAACCACAGTCATCCTGGGGAATGAACACCAGTGCACACTCACCCTGGTGAATGAACACCAGTGCGCAGTCACGCTGGGGAATGAACACTAATGCACAGTCACCCAGGGGAATGAACACTAGTGCAGTCACCCTGGGGAATGAACACTAATGCACAGTCACCCTGGGGAATGAACACTAGTGCACAGTCACCCATGGGAATGAACACCAGTGCACAGTCACCCTGGGGAATGAACACTCATGCACAGTCACCCAGGGGAATGAACACCAGTGGACAGTCACCCAGGGGAATGAACACAAATGCACAGTCACCCAGGGGAATGAACACCAGTGCACAGTCACCCATCGGAATGAACACTAATGCACAGTCACCCAGGGCAATGAACACCAGTGCACAGTCACCCTGGGGAATGAACACTCATGCACAACCACCCAGGTGAATGAACACCAGTGCACAGTCACCCTGGTGAATGAACACTCGTGCACAATCACTCAGGGGAATGAACACCAGTGCACAGTCACCCAGGGCAATGAACACCAGTGCACAGTCACCCTGGGGAATGAACACTCATGCACAGTCACCCTGGTGAATGAACACCAGTGCACAGTCACCCTGGGGAATGAACACTCATGCACAGTCACCCAGGGGAATGAACACCAGTGCACAGTCACCCTGGGGAATGAACACCAGTGCGCAGTCACGCTGGGGAATGAACACTAATGCACAGTCACCCTGGGGAATGAACACCAGTGCACAGTCACCCTGGGGAATGAACACTAATGCACAGTCACCCAGGGCAATGAACACCAGTGCACAGTCACCCTGGTGAATCCACGCCACTGTCCCAATGAATACACCCCAACCACAGTCATCCTGGGGAATGAACACCAGTGCACACTCACCCTGGTGAATGAACACCAGTGCGCAGTCACGCTGGGGAATGAACACTAATGCACAGTCACCCAGGGGAATGAACACTAGTGCAGTCACGCTGGGGAATGAACACTAATGCACAGTCACCCAGGGGAATGAACACTAGTGCAGTCACGCTGGGGAATGAACACTAATGCACAGTCACCCTGGGGAATGAACACCAGTGCACAGTCACCCTGGGGAATGAACACCAGTGCGCAGTCACGCTGGGGAATGAACACTAATGCACAGTCACCCTGGGGAATGAACACCAGTGCACAGTCACCCTGGGGAATGAACACCAGTGCGCAGTCACGCTGGGGAATGAACACTAATGCACAGTCACCCTGGGGAATGAACACCAGTGCACAGTCACCCTGGGGAATGAACACTAATGCACAGTCACCCAGGGCAATGAACACCAGTGCACAGTCACCCTGGTGAATCCACGCCACTGTCCCAATGAATACACCCCAACCACAGTCATCCTGGGGAATGAACACCAGTGCACACTCACCCTGGTGAATGAACACCAGTGCGCAGTCACGCTGGGGAATGAACACTAATGCACAGTCACCCAGGGGAATGAACACTAGTGCAGTCACCCTGGGGAATGAACACTAATGCACAGTCACCCTGGGGAATGAACACTAGTGCACAGTCACCCATGGGAATGAACACCAGTGCACAGTCACCCTGGGGAATGAACACTCATGCACAGTCACCCAGGGGAATGAACACCAGTGCACAGTCACCCAGGGGAATGAACACAAATGCACAGTCACCCAGGGGAATGAACACCAGTGCACAGTCACCCATCGGAATGAACACTAATGCACAGTCACCCAGGGCAATGAACACCAGTGCACAGTCACCCTGGGGAATGAACACTCATGCACAACCACCCAGGTGAATGAACACCAGTGCACAGTCACCCTGGTGAATGAACACTCGTGCACAATCACCCAGGGGAATGAACACCAGTGCACAGTCACCCAGGGCAATGAACACCAGTGCACAGTCACCCTGGGGAATGAACACTCATGCACAGTCACCCTGGTGAATGAACACCAGTGCTCAGTCACCCTGGGGAATGAACACTCATGCACAGTCACCCAGGGGAATGAACACCAGTGCACAGTCACCCTGGGGAATGAACACTCATGCACAGTCACCCAGGGGAATGAACACCAGTGCACAGTCAGCCAGGGGAATGAACACTAATGCACAGTCACCCAGGGGAATGAACACTCGTGCACAGTCACCCTGGTGAATGAACACTAAGGCACAGTCACCCTGGGGAATGAACACTAATGCACAGTCACCCAGGGGAATGAACACTAATGCACAGTCACCCTGGGGAATGAACACCAGCGCACAGTCACCCTGGGGAATGAACACTAATGCACATTCACCTTGGTGAATGAATACTAGTGTGCAGTCACCCAGGGGAATGAACACTAATGCACAGTCACCCTGGGGAATGAACACCAGCGCACAGTCACCCTGGGGAATGAACACTAATGCACATTCACCTTGGTGAATGAATACTAGTGTACAGTCACCCAGGGGAGTGAACACTAATGCACAGTCACCCAGGGGAATGAACACCAGTGCACAGTCACCCTGGGGAATGAACACTAATGCACAGTCACCCAGGGGAATGAACACTCGTGCACAGTCACCCTGGTGAATGAACACTAATGCACAGTCACCCTGGTGAATCCACGCCACTGTCCCAATGAATACACCCCAACCACAGTCACCCTGGTGAATGAACACTAGTGCACACTCACCCTGGTGAATGAACACTAGTGCACAGTCATCCTGGTGAATGAACACCAGTGCACAGTCACCCTGGGGAATGAACACTAATGCACAGTCACCCTGGTGAATGAACACCAGTGCACAGTCACCCTGGGGAATGAACACTAATGCACAGTCACCCTGGGGAATGAACACCAGCGCACAGTCACCCTGGGGAATGAACACTAATGCACAGTCACCCTGGGGAATGAACACCAGTGCACAGTCACCCTGGGGAATGAACACTAATGCACAGTCACCCTGGGGAATGAACACCAGCGCACAGTCACCCTGGGGAATGAACACTAATGCACATTCACCTTGGTGAATGAATACTAGTGTGCAGTCATCCAGGGGAATGAACACTAATGCACAGTCACCCAGGTGAATGAACACTAGTGTACAGTCACCCAGGGGAATGAACACCAGTGCACAGTCACCCTGGGGAATGAACACGAATGCACAGTCACCCAGGGGAATGAACACCAGTGCACAGTCACCCATGGGAATGAACACCAGTGCACAGTCACCCAGGGGAATGAACACCAGTGCACAGTCACCCTGGGGAATGCACACCAGTGCACAGTCACCCTGGGGAATGAACACTAATGCACAGTCACCCAGGGGAATGAACACCAGTGCGCAGTCACCCAGGGCAATGAACACCAGTGCACAGTCACCCTGGGGAATGAACACTAATGCACAGTCACCCAGGGGAATGAACACCAGTGCACAGTCACCCTGGTGAATGAATACTAGTGTACAGTCACCCTGGTGAATGAACACTAGTGTACAGTCACCCAGGGGAATGAACCCCAGTGCACAGTCACCCTGGTGAATGAATACTAGTGTACAGTCACAGTGGTGAATGAACACTAGTGTACAGTCACCCAGGGCAATGAACACCAGTGCACAGTCATTCTGGGGAATGAACACTAATGCACAGTCACCCTGGGGAATGCACACCAGTGCACAGTCACCCTGGGGAATGAACACCAGTGCGCAGTCACCCTGGGGAATGACCACCTGTGCACAGTCACCCTGGGGAATGCACACCAGTGCACAGTCACCCTGGGGAATGAACACCAGTGCGCAGTCACCCTGGGGAATGAACACCAGTGCACAGTCACCCTGGGGAATGAACACCTGTGCACAGTCACCCTGGTGAATGAACACTAGTGCACAGTCACCTTGGTGAATGAACACCAGTGCACAGTCACCCTGGGGAATGAACACTAATGCACAGTCACCCAGGGCAATGAACACCAGTGCACAGTCACCCAGGGGAATGAATACTAGTGTACAGTCACCCTGGGGAATGAACACTAATGCACAGTCACCCTGGTGAATGAACACTAGTGTACAGTCACCCAGGGGAATGAACACCAGTGCACAGTCACCCAGGGCAATGAACAGCAGTGCACAGTCACCCTGGGGAATGAACACTAATGCACAGTCACCCATAGGAATGAACACCAGTGCACAGTCACCCAGGGCAATGAACACCAGTGCACAGTCACCCTGGTGAATGAACAACAGTGCACAGTCACCCAGGGGAATGAACACTAATGCACAGTCACCCTGGTGAATGAACAACAGTGCACAGTCACCCTGGGGAATGAACACTAATGCACAGTCACCCTGGTGAATGAACACTAGTGCACACTCACCCTGGTGAATGAACACTAGTGCACAGTCACCCTGGGGAATGAACACCAGTGCACAGTCACCCTGGGGAATGAACACCAGTGCACAGTCACCCTGGGGAATGAACACTAGTGCACAGTCACCCTGGTGAATGAACACCAGTGCACAGTCACCCTGGGGAATGAACACTAATGCACAGACACCCTGGGGAATGAACACCAGTGCACAGTCACCCTGGGGAATGAACACTAATGCACAGTCACCCAGGGCAATGAACACCAGTGCACAGTCACCCTGGTGAATCCACGCCACTGTCCCAATGAATACACCCCAACCACAGTCACCCTGGGGAATGAACACGAATGCACAGTCACCCTGGTGAATGAACACCAGTGCGCAGTCACGCTGGGGAATGAACACTAATGCACAGTCACCCTGGGGAATGAACACCAGTGCACAGTCACCCTGGGGAATGAACACCAGTGCGCAGTCACGCTGTGGAATGAACACTAATGCACAGTCACCCTGGGGAATGAACACCAGTGCACAGTCACCCTGGGGAATGAACACTAATGCACAGTCACCCAGGGCAATGAACACCAGTGCACAGTCACCCTGGTGAATCCACGCCACTGTCCCAATGAATACACCCCAACCACAGTCATCCTGGGGAATGAACACCAGTGCACACTCACCCTGGTGAATGAACACCAGTGCGCAGTCACGCTGGGGAATGAACACTAATGCACAGTCACCCAGGGGAATGAACACTAGTGCAGTCACCCTGGGGAATGAACACTAATGCACAGTCACCCTGGGGAATGAACACTAGTGCACAGTCACCCATGGGAATGAACACCAGTGCACAGTCACCCTGGGGAATGAACACCAGTGCGCAGTCACCCTGGGGAATGAACACCAGTGCACAGTCACCCTGGGGAATGAACACTCATGCACAGTCACCCAGGGGAATGAACACCAGTGCACAGTCACCCAGGGGAATGAACACAAATGCACAGTCACCCAGGGGAATGAACACCAGCGCACAGTCACCCTGGGGAATGAACACTAATGCACAGTCACCCAGGGGAATGAACACCAGTGCACAGTCACCCATCGGAATGACCACCTGTGCACAGTCACCCAGGGCAATGAACACCAGTGCACAGTCACCCTGGGGAATGAACACTCATGCACAACCAACCAGGTGAATGAACACCAGTGCACAGTCACCCTGGTGAATGAACACTCGTGCACAATCACCCAGGGGAATGAACACCAGTGCACAGTCACCCAGGGCAATGAACACCAGTGCACAGTCACCCTGGGGAATGAACACTCATGCACAGTCACCCTGGGGAATGAACACCAGCGCACAGTCATCCAGGGGAATGAACACTAATGCACAGTCACCCTGGTGAATGAACACTAGTGTACAGTCACCCAGGGGAATGAACACCAGTGCACAGTCACCCTGGGGAATGAACACGAATGCACAGTCACCCAGGGGAATGAACACCAGTGCACAGTCACCCATGGGAATGAACACCAGTGCACAGTCACCCAGGGCAATGAACACCAGTGCACAGTCACCCTGGTGAATGAACAGCAGTGCACAGTCACCCAGGGGAATGAACACCAGTGCACAGTCACCCAGGGGAATGAACACAAATGCACAGTCACCCTGGGGAATGCACACCAGTGCACAGTCACCCTGGGGAATGAACACTAATGCACAGTCACCCAGGGGAATGAACACCAGTGCGCAGTCACCCAGGGCAATGAACACCTGTGCACAGTCACCCAGGGGAATGAACACCAGTGCGCAGTCACCCAGGGCAATGAACACCAGTGCACAGTCACCCTGGGGAATGAACACTAATGCACAGTCACCCAGGGGAATGAACACCAGTGCACAGTCACCCTGGTGAATGAATACTAGTGTACAGTCACCCTGGTGAATGAACACTAGTGTACAGTCACCCAGGGGAATGAACCCCAGTGCACAGTCACCCTGGTGAATGAATACTAGTGTACAGTCACCCTGGTGAATGAACACTAGTGTACAGTCACCCAGGGCAATGAACACCAGTGCACAGTCACCCTGGGGAATGAACACTAATGCACAGTCACCCTGGGGAATGCACAACAGTGCACAGTCACCCTGGGGAATGAACACCAGTGCGCAGTCACCCTGGGGAATGACCACCTGTGCACAGTCACCCTGGGGAATGCACACCAGTGCACAGTCACCCTGGGGAATGAACACCAGTGCGCAGTCACCCTGGGGAATGAACACCTGTGCACAGTCACCCTGGTGAATGAACACTAGTGCACAGTCACCTTGGTGAATGAACACCAGTGCACAGTCACCCTGGGGAATGAACACTAATGCACAGTCACCCAGGGCAATGAACACCAGTGCACAGTCACCCAGGGGAATGAATACTAGTGTACAGTCACCCTGGGGAATGAACACTAATGCACAGTCACCCTGGTGAATGAACACTAGTGTACAGTCACCCAGGGGAATGAACACCAGTGCACAGTCACCCAGGGCAATGAACAGCAGTGCACAGTCACCCTGGGGAATGAACACTAATGCACAGTCACCCATGGGAATGAACACCAGTGCACAGTCACCCAGGGCAATGAACACCAGTGCACAGTCACCCTGGTGAATGAACAACAGTGCACAGTCACCCAGGGGAATGAACACTAATGCACAGTCACCCTGGTGAATGAACAACAGTGCACAGTCACCCTGGTGAATGAACACTAATGCACAGTCACCCTGGTGAATGAACAACAGTGCACAGTCACCCTGGTGAATGAACACTAGTGCACACTCACCCTGGTGAATGAACACTAGTGCACAGTCACCCTGGTGAATGAACACCAGTGCACAGTCACCCTGGGGAATGAACACTAATGCACAGTCACCCAGGGGAATGAACACCAGTGCACAGTCACCCTGGTGAATGAATACTAGTGTACAGTCACCCTGGTGAATGAACACTAGTGTACAGTCACCCAGGGGAATGAACCCCAGTGCACAGTCACCCTGGTGAATGAATACTAGTGTACAGTCACCCTGGTGAATGAACACTAGTGTACAGTCACCCAGGGCAATGAACACCAGTGCACAGTCACCCTGGGGAATGAACACTAATGCACAGTCACCCTGGGGAATGCACACCAGTGCACAGTCACCCTGGGGAATGAACACCAGTGCGCAGTCACCCTGGGGAATGACCACCTGTGCACAGTCACCCTGGGGAATGCACACCAGTGCACAGTCACCCTGGGGAATGAACACCAGTGTGCAGTCACCCTGGGGAATGAACACCAGTGCACAGTCACCCTGGGGAATGAACACCTGTGCACAGTCACCCTGGTGAATGAACACTAGTGCACAGTCACCTTGGTGAATGAACACCAGTGCACAGTCACCCTGGGGAATGAACACTAATGCACAGTCACCCAGGGCAATGAACACCAGTGCACAGTCACCCAGGGGAATGAATACTAGTGTACAGTCACCCTGGGGAATGAACACTAATGCACAGTCACCCTGGTGAATGAACACTAGTGTACAGTCACCCAGGGGAATGAACACCAGTGCACAGTCACCCAGGGCAATGAACAGCAGTGCACAGTCACCCTGGGGAATGAACACTAATGCACAGTCACCCAGGGCAATGAACACCAGTGCACAGTCACCCTGGTGAATGAACAACAGTGCACAGTCACCCAGGGGAATGAACACTAATGCACAGTCACCCTGGTGAATGAACAACAGTGCACAGTCACCCAGGGGAATGAACACTAATGCACAGTCACCCTGGTGAATGAACAACAGTGCACAGTCACCCTGGTGAATGAACACTAGTGCACACTCACCCTGGTGAATGAAAACTAGTGCACACTCACCCTGGTGAATGAACACTAGTGCACAGTCACCCTGGTGAATGAACACCAGTGCACAGTCACCCTGGGGAATGAACACTAGTGCACAGTCACCCTGGTGAATGAACACCAGTGCACAGTCACCCTGGGGAATGAACACTAATGCACACTCACCCTGGTGAATGAACACTAGTGCACAGTCACCCTGGTGAATGAACACCAGTGCACAGTCACCCTGGGGAATGAACACTAATGCACAGTCACCCAGGGGAATGAACACCAGTGCACAGTCACCCTGGTGAATGAATACTAGTGTACAGTCACCCTGGTGAATGAACACTAGTGTACAGTCACCCAGGGGAATGAACCCCAGTGCACAGTCACCCTGGTGAATGAATACTAGTGTACAGTCACCCTGGTGAATGAACACTAGTGTACAGTCACCCAGGGCAATGAACACCAGTGCACAGTCACCCTGGGGAATGAACACTAATGCACAGTCACCCTGGGGAATGCACACCAGTGCACAGTCACCCTGGGGAATGAACACCAGTGCGCAGTCACCCTGGGGAATGTCCACCTGTGCACAGTCACCCTGGGGAATGCACACCAGTGCACAGTCACCCTGGGGAATGAACACCAGTGTGCAGTCACCCTGGGGAATGAACACCAGTGCACAGTCACCCTGGGGAATGAACACCTGTGCACAGTCACCCTGGTGAATGAACACTAGTGCACAGTCACCTTGGTGAATGAACACCAGTGCACAGTCACCCTGGGGAATGAACACTAATGCACAGTCACCCAGGGCAATGAACACCAGTGCACAGTCACCCAGGGGAATGAATACTAGTGTACAGTCACCCTGGGGAATGAACACTAATGCACAGTCACCCTGGTGAATGAACACTAGTGTACAGTCACCCAGGGGAATGAACACCAGTGCACAGTCACCCAGGGCAATGAACAGCAGTGCACAGTCACCCTGGGGAATGAACACTAATGCACAGTCACCCATGGGAATGAACACCAGTGCACAGTCACCCAGGGCAATGAACACCAGTGCACAGTCACCCTGGTGAATGAACAACAGTGCACAGTCACCCAGGGGAATGAACACCAGTGCACAGTCACCCAGGGCAATGAACACCAGTGCACAGTCACCCTGGTGAATGAACAACAGTGCACAGTCACCCAGGGGAATGAACACTAATGCACAGTCACCCTGGTGAATGAACAACAGTGCACAGTCACCCAGGGGAATGAACACTAATGCACAGTCACCCTGGTGAATGAACAACAGTGCACAGTCACCCTGGTGAATGAACACTAGTGCACACTCACCCTGGTGAATGAAAACTAGTGCACACTCACCCTGGTGAATGAACACTAGTGCACAGTCACCCTGGTGAATGAACACCAGTGCACAGTCACCCTGGGGAATGAACACTAGTGCACAGTCACCCTGGTGAATGAACACCAGTGCACAGTCACCCTGGGGAATGAACACTAATGCACACTCACCCTGGTGAATGAACACTAGTGCACAGTCACCCTGGTGAATGAACACCAGTGCACAGTCACCCTGGGGAATGAACACTAATGCACAGTCACCCAGGGGAATGAACACCAGTGCACAGTCACCCTGGTGAATGAATACTAGTGTACAGTCACCCTGGTGAATGAACACTAGTGTACAGTCACCCAGGGGAATGAACCCCAGTGCACAGTCACCCTGGTGAATGAATACTAGTGTACAGTCACCCTGGTGAATGAACACTAGTGTACAGTCACCCAGGGCAATGAACACCAGTGCACAGTCACCCTGGGGAATGAACACTAATGCACAGTCACCCTGGGGAATGCACACCAGTGCACAGTCACCCTGGGGAATGAACACCAGTGCGCAGTCACCCTGGGGAATGACCACCTGTGCACAGTCACCCTGGGGAATGCACACCAGTGCACAGTCACCCTGGGGAATGAACACCAGTGTGCAGTCACCCTGGGGAATGAACACCAGTGCACAGTCACCCTGGGGAATGAACACCTGTGCACAGTCACCCTGGTGAATGAACACTAGTGCACAGTCACCTTGGTGAATGAACACCAGTGCACAGTCACCCTGGGGAATGAACACTAATGCACAGTCACCCAGGGCAATGAACACCAGTGCACAGTCACCCAGGGGAATGAATACTAGTGTACAGTCACCCTGGGGAATGAACACTAATGCACAGTCACCCTGGTGAATGAACACTAGTGTACAGTCACCCAGGGGAATGAACACCAGTGCACAGTCACCCAGGGCAATGAACAGCAGTGCACAGTCACCCTGGGGAATGAACACTAATGCACAGTCACCCATGGGAATGAACACCAGTGCACAGTCACCCAGGGCAATGAACACCAGTGCACAGTCACCCTGGTGAATGAACAACAGTGCACAGTCACCCAGGGGAATGAACACTAATGCACAGTCACCCTGGTGAATGAACAACAGTGCACAGTCACCCTGGTGAATGAACACTAGTGCACACTCACCCTGGTGAATGAAAACTAGTGCACACTCACCCTGGTGAATGAACACTAGTGCACAGTCACCCTGGTGAATGAACACCAGTGCACAGTCACCCTGGGGAATGAACACTAGTGCACAGTCACCCTGGTGAATGAACACCAGTGCACAGTCACCCTGGGGAATGAACACTAATGCACAGTCACCCTGGGGAATGAACACCAGTGCACAGTCACCCTGGGGAATGAACACTAATGCACAGTCACCCTGGGCAATGAACACCAGTGCACAGTCACCCTGGTGAATCCACGCCACTGTCCCAATGAATACACCCCAACCACAGTCACCCTGGGGAATGAACACGAATGCACAGTCACCCTGGTGAATGAACACCAGTGCGCAGTCACGCTGGGGAATGAACACTAATGCACAGTCACCCTGGGGAATGAACACCAGTGCACAGTCACCCTGGGGAATGAACACCAGTGCGCAGTCACGCTGGGGAATGAACACTAATGCACAGTCACCCTGGGGAATGAACACCAGTGCACAGTCACCCTGGGGAATGAACACTAATGCACAGTCACCCAGGGCAATGAACACCAGTGCACAGTCACCCTGGTGAATCCACGCCACTGTCCCAATGAATACACCCCAACCACAGTCATCCTGGGGAATGAACACCAGTGCACACTCACCCTGGTGAATGAACACCAGTGCGCAGTCACCCGTCGGAATGAACACTAATGCACAGTCACCCAGGGCAATGAACACCAGTGCACAGTCACCCTGGGGAATGAACACTCATGCACAACCACCCAGGTGAATGAACACCAGTGCACAGTCACCCTGGTGAATGAACACTCGTGCACAATCACCCAGGGGAATGAACACCAGTGCACAGTCACCCAGGGCAATGAACACCAGTGCACAGTCACCCTGGGGAATGAACACTCATGCACAGTCACCCTGGTGAATGAACACCAGTGCACAGTCACCCTGGGGAATGAACACTCATGCACAGTCACCCAGGGGAATGAACACCAGTGCACAGTCACCCTGGGGAATGAACACTCATGCACAGTCACCCAGGGGAATGAACACCAGTGCACAGTCACCCTGGGGAATGAACACTAATGCACAGTCACCCTGGGGAATGAACACCAGTGCACAGTCACCCTGGGGAATGAACACTAATGCACAGTCACCCAGGGCAATGAACACCAGTGCACAGTCACCCTGGTGAATCCACGCCACTGTCCCAATGAATACACCCCAACCACAGTCACCCTGGGGAATGAACACGAATGCACAGTCACCCTGGTGAATGAACACCAGTGCGCAGTCACCCTGGGGAATGAACACTCATGCACAACCACCCAGGTGAATGAACACCAGTGCACAGTCACCCTGGTGAATGAACACTCGTGCACAATCACCCAGGGGAATGAACACCAGTGCACAGTCACCCAGGGCAATGAACACCAGTGCACAGTCACCCTGGGGAATGAACACTAATGCACAGTCACCCTGGGGAATGCACACCAGTGCACAGTCACCCTGGGGAATGAACACCAGTGCGCAGTCACCCTGGGGAATGACCACCTGTGCACAGTCACCCTGGGGAATGCACACCAGTGCACAGTCACCCTGGGGAATGAACACCAGTGTGCAGTCACCCTGGGGAATGAACACCAGTGCACAGTCACCCTGGGGAATGAACACCTGTGCACAGTCACCCTGGTGAATGAACACTAGTGCACAGTCACCTTGGTGAATGAACACCAGTGCACAGTCACCCTGGGGAATGAACACTAATGCACAGTCACCCAGGGCAATGAACACCAGTGCACAGTCACCCAGGGGAATGAATACTAGTGTACAGTCACCCTGGGGAATGAACACTAATGCACAGTCACCCTGGTGAATGAACACTAGTGTACAGTCACCCAGGGGAATGAACACCAGTGCACAGTCACCCAGGGCAATGAACAGCAGTGCACAGTCACCCTGGGGAATGAACACTAATGCACAGTCACCCATGGGAATGAACACCAGTGCACAGTCACCCAGGGCAATGAACACCAGTGCACAGTCACCCTGGTGAATGAACAACAGTGCACAGTCACCCAGGGGAATGAACACTAATGCACAGTCACCCTGGTGAATGAACAACAGTGCACAGTCACCCTGGTGAATGAACACTAGTGCACACTCACCCTGGTGAATGAAAACTAGTGCACACTCACCCTGGTGAATGAACACTAGTGCACAGTCACCCTGGTGAATGAACACCAGTGCACAGTCACCCTGGGGAATGAACACTAGTGCACAGTCACCCTGGTGAATGAACACCAGTGCACAGTCACCCTGGGGAATGAACACTAATGCACAGTCACCCTGGGGAATGAACACCAGTGCACAGTCACCCTGGGGAATGAACACTAATGCACAGTCACCCTGGGCAATGAACACCAGTGCACAGTCACCCTGGTGAATCCACGCCACTGTCCCAATGAATACACCCCAACCACAGTCACCCTGGGGAATGAACACGAATGCACAGTCACCCTGGTGAATGAACACCAGTGCGCAGTCACGCTGGGGAATGAACACTAATGCACAGTCACCCTGGGGAATGAACACCAGTGCACAGTCACCCTGGGGAATGAACACCAGTGCGCAGTCACGCTGGGGAATGAACACTAATGCACAGTCACCCTGGGGAATGAACACCAGTGCACAGTCACCCTGGGGAATGAACACTAATGCACAGTCACCCAGGGCAATGAACACCAGTGCACAGTCACCCTGGTGAATCCACGCCACTGTCCCAATGAATACACCCCAACCACAGTCATCCTGGGGAATGAACACCAGTGCACACTCACCCTGGTGAATGAACACCAGTGCGCAGTCACCCGTCGGAATGAACACTAATGCACAGTCACCCAGGGCAATGAACACCAGTGCACAGTCACCCTGGGGAATGAACACTCATGCACAACCACCCAGGTGAATGAACACCAGTGCACAGTCACCCTGGTGAATGAACACTCGTGCACAATCACCCAGGGGAATGAACACCAGTGCACAGTCACCCAGGGCAATGAACACCAGTGCACAGTCACCCTGGGGAATGAACACTCATGCACAGTCACCCTGGTGAATGAACACCAGTGCACAGTCACCCTGGGGAATGAACACTCATGCACAGTCACCCAGGGGAATGAACACCAGTGCACAGTCACCCTGGGGAATGAACACTCATGCACAGTCACCCAGGGGAATGAACACCAGTGCACAGTCACCCTGGGGAATGAACACTAATGCACAGTCACCCTGGGGAATGAACACCAGTGCACAGTCACCCTGGGGAATGAACACTAATGCACAGTCACCCAGGGCAATGAACACCAGTGCACAGTCACCCTGGTGAATCCACGCCACTGTCCCAATGAATACACCCCAACCACAGTCACCCTGGGGAATGAACACGAATGCACAGTCACCCTGGTGAATGAACACCAGTGCGCAGTCACCCTGGGGAATGAACACTCATGCACAACCACCCAGGTGAATGAACACCAGTGCACAGTCACCCTGGTGAATGAACACTCGTGCACAATCACCCAGGGGAATGAACACCAGTGCACAGTCACCCAGGGCAATGAACACCAGTGCACAGTCACCCTGGGGAATGAACACTCATGCACAGTCACCCTGGTGAATGAACACCAGTGCACAGTCACCCTGGGGAATGAACACTCATGCACAGTCACCCAGGGGAATGAACACCAGTGCACAGTCACCCTGGGGAATGAACACTCATGCACAGTCACCCAGGGGAATGAACACCAGTGCACAGTCACCCTGGGGAATGAACACTAATGCACAGTCACCCTGGGGAATGAACACCAGTGCACAGTCACCCTGGGGAATGAACACTAATGCACAGTCACCCAGGGCAATGAACACCAGTGCACAGTCACCCTGGTGAATCCACGCCACTGTCCCAATGAATACACCCCAACCACAGTCACCCTGGGGAATGAACACGAATGCACAGTCACCCTGGTGAATGAACACCAGTGCGCAGTCACGCTGGGGAATGAACACCAGTGCACAGTCACCCTGGGGAATGAACACCAGTGCACAGTCACCCTGGGGAATGAACACCAGTGCGCAGTCACGCTGGGGAATGAACACTAATGCACAGTCACCCTGGGGAATGAACACCAGTGCACAGTCACCCTGGGGAATGAACACTAATGCACAGTCACCCAGGGCAATGAACACCAGTGCACAGTCACCCTGGTGAATCCACGCCACTGTCCCAATGAATACACCCCAACCACAGTCATCCTGGGGAATGAACACCAGTGCACACTCACCCTGGTGAATGAACACCAGTGCGCAGTCACGCTGGGGAATGAACACTAATGCACAGTCACCCAGGGGAATGAACACTAGTGCAGTCACCCTGGGGAATGAACACTAATGCACAGTCACCCTGGGGAATGAACACTAGTGCACAGTCAACCATGGGAATGAACACCAGTGCACAGTCACCCTGGGGAATGAACACCAGTGCGCAGTCACCCTGGTGAATGAACACCAGTGCACAGTCACCCTGGGGAATGAACACTCACGCACAGTCACCCAGGGGAATGAACACCAGTGCACAGTCACCCAGGTGAATGAACACAAATGCACAGTCACCCAGGGGAATGAACACCAGCGCACAGTCACCCTGGGGAATGAACACTAATGCACAGTCACCCAGGGGAATGAACACCAGTGCACAGTCACCCATCGGAATGAACACTAATGCACAGTCACCCAGGGCAATGAACACCAGTGCACAGTCACCCTGGGGAATGAACACTCATGCAAAACCACCCTGGGGAATGACCACCTGTGCACAGTCACCCTGGGGAATGCACACCAGTGCACAGTCACCCTGGGGAATGAACACCAGTGCGCAGTCACCCTGGGGAATGAACACCTGTGCACAGTCACCCTGGTGAATGAACACTAGTGCACAGTCACCTTGGTGAATGAACACCAGTGCACAGTCACCCTGGGGAATGAACACTAATGCACAGTCACCCAGGGCAATGAACACCAGTGCACAGTCACCCAGGGGAATGAATACTAGTGTACAGTCACCCTGGGGAATGAACACTAATGCACAGTCACCCTGGTGAATGAACACTAGTGTACAGTCACCCAGGGGAATGAACACCAGTGCACAGTCACCCAGGGCAATGAACAGCAGTGCACAGTCACCCTGGGGAATGAACACTAATGCACAGTCACCCATGGGAATGAACACCAGTGCACAGTCACCCAGGGCAATGAACACCAGTGCACAGTCACCCTGGTGAATGAACAACAGTGCACAGTCACCCAGGGGAATGAACACTAATGCACAGTCACCCTGGTGAATGAACAACAGTGCACAGTCACCCTGGTGAATGAACACTAATGCACAGTCACCCTGGTGAATGAACAACAGTGCACAGTCACCCTGGTGAATGAACACTAGTGCACACTCACCCTGGTGAATGAAAACTAGTGCACACTCACCCTGGTGAATGAACACTAGTGCACAGTCACCCTGGTGAATGAACACCAGTGCACAGTCACCCTGGGGAATGAACACTAGTGCACAGTCACCCTGGTGAATGAACACCAGTGCACAGTCACCCTGGGGAATGAACACTAATGCACAGTCACCCTGGGGAATGAACACCAGTGCACAGTCACCCTGGGGAATGAACACTAATGCACAGTCACCCAGGGCAATGAACACCAGTGCACAGTCACCCTGGTGAATCCACGCCACTGTCCCAATGAATACACCCCAACCACAGTCACCCTGGGGAATGAACACGAATGCACAGTCACCCTGGTGAATGAACACCAGTGCGCAGTCACGCTGGGGAATGAACACTAATGCACAGTCACCCTGGGGAATGAACACCAGTGCACAGTCACCCTGGGGAATGAACACCAGTGCGCAGTCACGCTGGGGAATGAACACTAATGCACAGTCACCCTGGGGAATGAACACCAGTGCACAGTCACCCTGGGGAATGAACACTAATGCACAGTCACCCAGGGCAATGAACACCAGTGCACAGTCACCCTGGTGAATCCACGCCACTGTCCCAATGAATACACCCCAACCACAGTCATCCTGGGGAATGAACACCAGTGCACACTCACCCTGGTGAATGAACACCAGTGCGCAGTCACGCTGGGGAATGAACACTAATGCACAGTCACCCAGGGGAATGAACACTAGTGCAGTCACCCTGGGGAATGAACACTAATGCACAGTCACCCTGGGGAATGAACACTAGTGCACAGTCACCCATGGGAATGAACACCAGTGCACAGTCACCCTGGGGAATGAACACCAGTGCGCAGTCACCCTGGTGAATGAACACCAGTGCACAGTCACCCTGGGGAATGAACACTCATGCACAGTCACCCAGGGGAATGAACACCAGTGCACAGTCACCCAGGGGAATGAACACAAATGCACAGTCACCCAGGGGAATGAACACCAGCGCACAGTCACCCTGGGGAATGAACACTAATGCACAGTCACCCAGGGGAATGAACACCAGTGCACAGTCACCCGTCGGAATGAACACTAATGCACAGTCACCCAGGGCAATGAACACCAGTGCACAGTCACCCTGGGGAATGAACACTCATGCACAACCACCCAGGTGAATGAACACCAGTGCACAGTCACCCTGGTGAATGAACACTCGTGCACAATCACCCAGGGGAATGAACACCAGTGCACAGTCACCCAGGGCAATGAACACCAGTGCACAGTCACCCTGGGGAATGAACACTCATGCACAGTCACCCTGGTGAATGAACACCAGTGCACAGTCACCCTGGGGAATGAACACTCATGCACAGTCACCCAGGGGAATGAACACCAGTGCACAGTCACCCTGGGGAATGAACACTCATGCACAGTCACCCAGGGGAATGAACACCAGTGCACAGTCACCCTGGGGAATGAACACTAATGCACAGTCACCCTGGGGAATGAACACCAGTGCACAGTCACCCTGGGGAATGAACACTAATGCACAGTCACCCAGGGCAATGAACACCAGTGCACAGTCACCCTGGTGAATCCACGCCACTGTCCCAATGAATACACCCCAACCACAGTCACCCTGGGGAATGAACACGAATGCACAGTCACCCTGGTGAATGAACACCAGTGCGCAGTCACGCTGGGGAATGAACACTAATGCACAGTCACCCTGGGGAATGAACACCAGTGCACAGTCACCCTGGGGAATGAACACCAGTGCGCAGTCACGCTGGGGAATGAACACTAATGCACAGTCACCCTGGGGAATGAACACCAGTGCACAGTCACCCTGGGGAATGAACACTAATGCACAGTCACCCAGGGCAATGAACACCAGTGCACAGTCACCCTGGTGAATCCACGCCACTGTCCCAATGAATACACCCCAACCACAGTCATCCTGGGGAATGAACACCAGTGCACACTCACCCTGGTGAATGAACACCAGTGCGCAGTCACGCTGGGGAATGAACACTAATGCACAGTCACCCAGGGGAATGAACACTAGTGCAGTCACCCTGGGGAATGAACACTAATGCACAGTCACCCTGGGGAATGAACACTAGTGCACAGTCACCCATGGGAATGAACACCAGTGCACAGTCACCCTGGGGAATGAACACCAGTGCGCAGTCACCCTGGTGAATGAACACCAGTGCACAGTCACCCTGGGGAATGAACACTCATGCACAGTCACCCAGGGGAATGAACACCAGTGCACAGTCACCCAGGGGAATGAACACAAATGCACAGTCACCCAGGGGAATGAACACCAGCGCACAGTCACCCTGGGGAATGAACACTAATGCACAGTCACCCAGGGGAATGAACACCAGTGCACAGTCACCCATCGGAATGAACACTAATGCACAGTCACCCAGGGCAATGAACAACAGTGCACAGTCACCCTGGGGAATGAACACTCATGCAAAACCACCCAGGTGAATGAACACCAGTGCACAGTCACCCTGGTGAATGAACACTCGTGCACAAACACCCAGGGGAATGAACACCAGTGCACAGTCACCCGGGGCAATGAACACCAGTGCACAGTCACCCTGGTGAATGAACACCAGTGCGCAGTCACGCTGGGGAATGAACACTAATGCACAGTCACCCAGGGGAATGAACACTAGTGCAGTCACCCTGGGGAATGAACACTAATGCACAGTCACCCTGGGGAATGAACACTAGTGCACAGTCACCCATGGGAATGAACACCAGTGCACAGTCACCCTGGGGAATGAACACCAGTGCGCAGTCACCCTGGTGAATGAACACCAGTGCACAGTCACCCTGGGGAATGAACACTCATGCACAGTCACCCAGGGGAATGAACACCAGTGCACAGTCACCCAGGGGAATGAACACAAATGCACAGTCACCCAGGGGAATGAACACCAGCGCACAGTCACCCTGGGGAATGAACACTAATGCACAGTCACCCAGGGGAATGAACACCAGTGCACAGTCACCCATCGGAATGAACACTAATGCACAGTCACCCAGGGCAATGAACACCAGTGCACAGTCACCCTGGGGAATGAACACTCATGCAAAACCACCCTGGGGAATGACCACCTGTGCACAGTCACCCTGGGGAATGCACACCAGTGCACAGTCACCCTGGGGAATGAACACCAGTGCGCAGTCACCCTGGGGAATGAACACCAGTGCACAGTCACCCTGGGGAATGAACACCTGTGCACAGTCACCCTGGTGAATGAACACTAGTGCACAGTCACCTTGGTGAATGAACACCAGTGCACAGTCACCCTGGGGAATGAACACTAATGCACAGTCACCCAGGGCAATGAACACCAGTGCACAGTCACCCAGGGGAATGAATACTAGTGTACAGTCACCCTGGGGAATGAACACTAATGCACAGTCACCCTGGTGAATGAACACTAGTGTACAGTCACCCAGGGGAATGAACACCAGTGCACAGTCACCCAGGGCAATGAACAGCAGTGCACAGTCACCCTGGGGAATGAACACTAATGCACAGTCACCCATGGGAATGAACACCAGTGCACAGTCACCCAGGGCAATGAACACCAGTGCACAGTCACCCTGGTGAATGAACAACAGTGCACAGTCACCCAGGGGAATGAACACTAATGCACAGTCACCCTGGTGAATGAACAACAGTGCACAGTCACCCTGGTGAATGAACACTAATGCACAGTCACCCTGGTGAATGAACAACAGTGCACAGTCACCCTGGTGAATGAACACCAGTGCACAGTCACCCTGGGGAATGAACACTAATGCACAACCACCCAGGTGAATGAACACCAGTGCACAGTCACCCTGGTGAATGAACACTCGTGCACAATCACCCAGGGGGAATGAACACCAGTGCACAGTCACCCAGGGCAATGAACACCAGTGCACAGTCACCCTGGGGAATGAACACTCATGCACAGTCACCCTGGTGAATGAACACCAGTGCACAGTCACCCTGGGGAATGAACACTCATGCACAGTCACCCAGGGGAATGAACACCAGTGCACAGTCACCCTGGGGAATGAACACTCATGCACAGTCACCCAGGGGAATGAACACCAGTGCACAGTCACCCTGGGGAATGAACACTAATGCACAGTCACCCTGGGGAATGAACACCAGTGCACAGTCACCCTGGGGAATGAACACTAATGCACAGTCACCCAGGGCAATGAACACCAGTGCACAGTCACCCTGGTGAATCCACGCCACTGTCCCAATGAATACACCCCAACCACAGTCACCCTGGGGAATGAACACGAATGCACAGTCACCCTGGTGAATGAACACCAGTGCGCAGTCACGCTGGGGAATGAACACTAATGCACAGTCACCCTGGGGAATGAACACCAGTGCACAGTCACCCTGGGGAATGAACACCAGTGCGCAGTCACGCTGGGGAATGAACACTAATGCACAGTCACCCTGGGGAATGAACACCAGTGCACAGTCACCCTGGGGAATGAACACTAATGCACAGTCACCCAGGGCAATGAACACCAGTGCACAGTCACCCTGGTGAATCCACGCCACTGTCCCAATGAATACACCCCAACCACAGTCATCCTGGGGAATGAACACCAGTGCACACTCACCCTGGTGAATGAACACCAGTGCGCAGTCACGCTGGGGAATGAACACTAATGCACAGTCACCCAGGGGAATGAACACTAGTGCAGTCACCCTGGGGAATGAACACTAATGCACAGTCACCCTGGTGAATGAACACCAGTGCGCAGTCACGCTGGGGAATGAACACTAATGCACAGTCACCCTGGGGAATGAACACCAGTGCACAGTCACCCTGGGGAATGAACACCAGTGCGCAGTCACGCTGGGGAATGAACACTAATGCACAGTCACCCTGGGGAATGAACACCAGTGCACAGTCACCCTGGGGAATGAACACTAATGCACAGTCACCCAGGGCAATGAACACCAGTGCACAGTCACCCTGGTGAATCCACGCCACTGTCCCAATGAATACACCCCAACCACAGTCATCCTGGGGAATGAACACCAGTGCACACTCACCCTGGTGAATGAACACCAGTGCGCAGTCACCCTGGGGAATGAACACTAGTGCACAGTCACCCATGGGAATGAACACCAGTGCACAGTCACCCTGGGGAATGAACACCAGTGCGCAGTCACCCTGGTGAATGAACACCAGTGCACAGTCACCCTGGGGAATGAACACTCATGCACAGTCACCCAGGGGAATGAACACCAGTGCACAGTCACCCAGGGGAATGAACACAAATGCACAGTCACCCAGGGGAATGAACACCAGCGCACAGTCACCCTGGGGAATGAACACTAATGCACAGTCACCCAGGGGAATGAACACCAGTGCACAGTCACCCATCGGAATGAACACTAATGCACAGTCACCCAGGGCAATGAACACCAGTGCACAGTTACCCTGGGGAATGAACACTCATGCAAAACCACCCAGGTGAATGAACACCAGTGCACAGTCACCCTGGTGAATGAACACTCGTGCACAAACACCCAGGGGAATGAACACCAGTGCACAGTCACCCAGGGCAATGAACACCAGTGCACAGTCACCCTGGGGAATGAACACTCATGCACAGTCACCCTGGGGAATGAACACCAGCGCACAGTCATCCAGGGGAATGAACACTAATGCACAGTCACCCTGGTGAATGAACACTAGTGTACAGTCACCCAGGGGAATGAACACCAGTGCACAGTCACCCTGGGGAATGAACACGAATGCACAGTCACCCAGGGGAATGAACACCAGTGCACAGTCACCCATGGGAATGAACACCAGTGCACAGTCACCCAGGGGAATGAACACCAGTGCACAGTCACCCAGGGGAATGAACACAAATGCACAGTCACCCTGGGGAATGCACACCAGTGCACAGTCACCCTGGGGAATGAACACTAATGCACAGTCACCCAGGGGAATGAACACCAGTGCGCAGTCACCCAGGGCAATGAACACCTGTGCACAGTCACCCAGGGGAATGAACACCAGTGCGCAGTCACCCAGGGCAATGAACACCAGTGCACAGTCACCCTGGGGAATGAACACTAATGCACAGTCACCCAGGGGAATGAACACCAGTGCACAGTCACCCTGGTGAATGAATACTAGTGTACAGTCACCCTGGTGAATGAACACTTGTGTACAGTCACCCAGGGGAATGAACCCCAGTGCACAGTCACCCTGGTGAATGAATACTAGTGTACAGTCACCCTGGTGAATGAACACTAGTGTACAGTCACCCAGGGCAATGAACACCAGTGCACAGTCACCCTGGGGAATGAACACTAATGCACAGTCACCCTTGGGAATGCACACCAGTGCACAGTCACCCTGGGGAATGAACACCAGTGCGCAGTCTCCCTGGGGAATGACCACCTGTGCACAGTCACCCTGGGGAATGCACACCAGTGCACAGTCACCCTGGGGAATGAACACCAGTGCGCAGTCACCCTGGGGAATGAACACCAGTGCACAGTCACCCTGGGGAATGAACACCTGTGCACAGTCACCCTGGTGAATGAACACTAGTGCACAGTCACCTTGGTGAATGAACACCAGTGCACAGTCACCCTGGGGAATGAACACTAATGCACAGTCACCCAGGGCAATGAACACCAGTGCACAGTCACCCAGGGGAATGAATACTAGTGTACAGTCACCCTGGGGAATGAACACTAATGCACAGTCACCCTGGTGAATGAACACTAGTGCACAGTCACCCAGGGGAATGAACACCAGTGCACAGTCACCCAGGGCAATGAACAGCAGTGCACAGTCACCCTGGGGAATGAACACTAATGCACAGTCACCCATGGGAATGAACACCAGTGCACAGTCACCCAGGGCAATGAACACCAGTGCACAGTCACCCTGGTGAATGAACAACAGTGCACAGTCACCCAGGGGAATGAACACTAATGCACAGTCACCCTGGTGAATGAACAACAGTGCACAGTCACCCTGGTGAATGAACACTAATGCACAGTCACCCTGGTGAATGAACAACAGTGCACAGTCACCCTGGTGAATGAACACTAGTGCACACTCACCCTGGTGAATGAACACTAGTGCACAGTCACCCTGGTGAATGAACACCAGTGCACAGTCACCCTGGGGAATGAACACTAATGCACAGTCACCCAGGGGAATGAACACCAGTGCACAGTCACCCTGGTGAATGAATACCAGTGTACAGTCACCCTGGTGAATGAACACTAGTGTACAGTCACCCAGGGGAATGAACCCCAGTGCACAGTCACCCTGGTGAATGAATACTAGTGTACAGTCACCCTGGTGAATGAACACTAGTGTCCAGTCACCCAGGGCAATGAACACCAGTGCACAGTCACCCTGGTGAATGAACAACAGTGCACAGTCACCCAGGGGAATGAACACTAATGCACAGTCACCCTGGTGAATGAACAACAGTGCACAGTCACCCTGGTGAATGAACACTAATGCACAGTCACCCTGGTGAATGAACAACAGTGCACAGTCACCCTGGTGAATGAACACTAGTGCACACTCACCCTGGTGAATGAACACTAGTGCACAGTCACCCTGGTGAATGAACACCAGTGCACAGTCACCCTGGGGAATGAACACTAATGCACAGTCACCCAGGGGAATGAACACCAGTGCACAGTCACCCTGGTGAATGAATACCAGTGTACAGTCACCCTGGTGAATGAACACTAGTGTACAGTCACCCAGGGGAATGAACCCCAGTGCACAGTCACCCTGGTGAATGAATACTAGTGTACAGTCACCCTGGTGAATGAACACTAGTGTCCAGTCACCCAGGGCAATGAACACCAGTGCACAGTCACCCTGGGGAATGAACACTAATGCACAGTCACCCTGGGGAATGCACACCAGTGCGCAGTCACCCTGGGGAATGAACACCAGTGCGCAGTCACCCTGGGGAATGACCACCTGTGCACAGTCACCCTGGGGAATGCACACCAGTGCACAGTCACCCTGGGGAATGAACACCAGTGCGCAGTCACCCTGGGGAATGAACACCAGTGCACAGTCACCCTGGGGAATGAACACCTGTGCACAGTCACCCTGGTGAATGAACACTAGTGCACAGTCACCTTGGTGAATGAACACCAGTGCACAGTCACCCTGGGGAATGAACACTAATGCACAGTCACCCAGGGCAATGAACACCAGTGCACAGTCACCCAGGGGAATGAATACTAGTGTACAGTCACCCTGGGGAATGAACACTAATGCACAGTCACCCTGGTGAATGAACACTAGTGTACAGTCACCCAGGGGAATGAACACCAGTGCACAGTCACCCAGGGCAATGAACAGCAGTGCACAGTCACCCTGGGGAATGAACACTAATGCACAGTCACCCATGGGAATGAACACCAGTGCACAGTCACCCAGGGCAATGAACACCAGTGCACAGTCACCCTGGTGAATGAACAACAGTGCACAGTCACCCAGGGGAATGAACACTAATGCACAGTCACCCTGGTGAATGAACAACAGTGCACAGTCACCCTGGTGAATGAACACTAATGCACAGTCACCCTGGTGAATGAACAACAGTGCACAGTCACCCTGGTGAATGAACACTAGTGCACACTCACCCTGGTGAATGAACACTAGTGCACAGTCACCCTGGTGAATGAACACCAGTGCACAGTCACCCTGGGGAATGAACACCAGTGCACAGTCACCCTGGGGAATGAACACTAATGCACAGTCACCCTGGGGAATGAACACCAGTGCACAGTCACCCTGGGGAATGAACACTAATGCACAGTCACCCAGGGCAATGAACACCAGTGCACAGTCACCCTGGTGAATCCACGCCACTGTCCCAATGAATACACCCCAACCACAGTCACCCTGGGGGATGAACACGAATGCACAGTCACCCTGGTGAATGAACACCAGTGCGCAGTCACGCTGGGGAATGAACACTAATGCACAGTCACCCTGGGGAATGAACACCAGTGCACAGTCACCCTGGGGAATGAACACCAGTGCGCAGTCACGCTGGGGAATGAACACTAATGCACAGTCACCCTGGGGAATGAACACCAGTGCACAGTCACCCTGGGGAATGAACACTAATGCACAGTCACCCAGGGCAATGAACACCAGTGCACAGTCACCCTGGTGAATCCACGCCACTGTCCCAATGAATACACCCCAACCACAGTCATCCTGGGGAATGAACACCAGTGCATACTCACCCTGGTGAATGAACACCAGTGCGCAGTCACGCTGGGGAATGAACACTAATGCACAGTCACCCAGGGGAATGAACACTAGTGCAGTCACCCTGGGGAATGAACACTAATGCACAGTCACCCTGGGGAATGAACACAAGTGCACAGTCACCCATGGGAATGAACACCAGTGCACAGTCACCCTGGGGAATGAACACCAGTGCGCAGTCACCCTGGTGAATGAACACCAGTGCACAGTCACCCTGGGGAATGAACACTCATGCACAGTCACCCAGGGGAATGAACACCAGTGCACAGTCACCCAGGGGAATGAACACAAATGCACAGTCACCCAGGGGAATGAACACCAGCGCACAGTCACCCTGGGGAATGAACACTAATGCACAGTCACCCAGGGGAATGAACACCAGTGCACAGTCACCCGTCGGAATGAACACTAATGCACAGTCACCCAGGGCAATGAACACCAGTGCACAGTCACCCTGGGGAATGAACACTCATGCACAACCACCCAGGTGAATGAACACCAGTGCACAGTCACCCTGGTGAATGAACACTCGTGCACAATCACCCAGGGGAATGAACACCAGTGCACAGTCACCCAGGGCAATGAACACCAGTGCACAGTCACCCTGGGGAATGAACACTCATGCACAGTCACCCTGGTGAATGAACACCAGTGCACAGTCACCCTGGGGAATGAACACTCATGCACAGTCACCCAGGGGAATGAACACCAGTGCACAGTCACCCTGGGAATGAACACTCATGCACAGTCACCCAGGGGAATGAACACCAGTGCACAGTCACCCTGGGGAATGAACACTAATGCACAGTCACCCTGGGGAATGAACACCAGTGCACAGTCACCCTGGGGAATGAACACTAATGCACAGTCACCCAGGGCAATGAACACCAGTGCACAGTCACCCTGGTGAATCCACGCCACTGTCCCAATGAATACACCCCAACCACAGTCACCCTGGGGAATGAACACGAATGCACAGTCACCCTGGTGAATGAACACCAGTGCGCAGTCACGCTGGGGAATGAACACTAATGCACAGTCACCCTGGGGAATGAACACCAGTGCACAGTCACCCTGGGGAATGAACACCAGTGCGCAGTCACGCTGGGGAATGAACACTAATGCACAGTCACCCTGGGGAATGAACACCAGTGCACAGTCACCCTGGGGAATGAACACTAATGCACAGTCACCCAGGGCAATGAACACCAGTGCACAGTCACCCTGGTGAATCCACGCCACTGTCCCAATGAATACACCCCAACCACAGTCATCCTGGGGAATGAACACCAGTGCACACTCACCCTGGTGAATGAACACCAGTGCGCAGTCACGCTGGGGAATGAACACTAATGCACAGTCACCCAGGGGAATGAACACTAGTGCAGTCACCCTGGGGAATGAACACTAATGCACAGTCACCCTGGGGAATGAACACTAGTGCACAGTCACCCATGGGAATGAACACCAGTGCACAGTCACCCTGGGGAATGAACACCAGTGCGCAGTCACCCTGGTGAATGAACACCAGTGCACAGTCACCCTGGGGAATGAACACTCATGCACAGTCACCCAGGGGAATGAACACCAGTGCAGAGTCACCCAGGGGAATGAACACAAATGCACAGTCACCCAGGGGAATGAACACCAGCGCACAGTCACCCTGGGGAATGAACACTAATGCACAGTCACCCAGGGGAATGAACACCAGTGCACAGTCACCCATCGGAATGAACACTAATGCACAGTCACCCTGGGGAATGAACACCAGCGCACAGTCATCCAGGGGAATGAACACTAATGCACAGTCACCCTGGTGAATGAACACTAGTGTACAGTCACCCAGTGGAATGAACACCAGTGCACAGTCACCCTGGGGAATGAACACGAATGCACAGTCACCCAGGGGAATGAACACCAGTGCACAGTCACCCATGGGAATGAACACCAGTGCACAGTCACCCAGGGCAATGAACACCAGTGCACAGTCACCCTGGTGAATGAACAGCAGTGCACAGTCACCCAGGGGAATGAACACCAGTGCACAGTCACCCAGGGGAATGAACACAAATGCACAGTCACCCTGGGGAATGCACACCAGTGCACAGTCACCCTGGGGAATGAACACTAATGCACAGTCACCCAGGGGAATGAACACCAGTGCGCAGTCACCCAGGGCAATGAACACCTGTGCACAGTCACCCAGGGCAATGAACACCAGTGCACAGTCACCCTGGGGAATGAACACTAATGCACAGTCACCCAGGGGAATGAACACCAGTGCACAGTCACCCTGGTGAATGAATACTAGTGTACAGTCACCCTGGTGAATGAACACTAGTGTACAGTCACCCAGGGGAATGAACCCCAGTGCACAGTCACCCTGGTGAATGAATACTAGTGTACAGTCACCCTGTTGAATGAACACTAGTGTACAGTCACCCAGGGCAATGAACACCAGTGCACAGTCACCCTGGGGAATGAACACTAATGCACAGTCACCCTGGGGAATGCACACCAGTGCACAGTCACCCTGGGGAATGAACACCAGTGCGCAGTCACCCTGGGGAATGACCACCTGTGCACAGTCACCCTGGGGAATGCACACCAGTGCACAGTCACCCTGGGGAATGAACACCAGTGCGCAGTCACCCTGGGGAATGAACACCAGTGCACAGTCACCCTGGGGAATGAACACCTGTGCACAGTCACCCTGGTGAATGAACACTAGTGCACAGTCACCTTGGTGAATGAACACCAGTGCACAGTCACCCTGGGGAATGAACACTAATGCACAGTCACCCAGGGCAATGAACACCAGTGCACAGTCACCCTGGGGAATGAACACTAATGCACAGTCACCCAGGGCAATGAACACCAGTGCACAGTCACCCTGGGGAATGAACACTAATGCACAGTCACCCTGGTGAATGAACACTAGTGTACAGTCACCCAGGGGAATGAACACCAGTGCACAGTCACCCAGGGCAATGAACAGCAGTGCACAGTCACCCTGGGGAATGAACACTAATGCACAGTCACCCATGGGAATGAACACCAGTGCACAGTCACCCAGGGCAATGAAGACCAGTGCACAGTCACCCTGGTGAATGAACAACAGTGCACAGTCACCCAGTGGAATGAACACTAATGCACAGTCACCCTGGTGAATGAACAACAGTGCACAGTCACCCTGGTGAATGAACACTAATGCACAGTCACCCTGGTGAATGAACAACAGTGCACAGTCACCCTGGTGAATGAACACTAGTGCACACTCACCCTGGTGAATGAACACTAGTGCACAGTCACCCTGGTGTATGAACACCAGTGCACAGTCACCCTGGGGAATGAACACTAGTGCACAGTCACCCTGGTGAATGAACACCAGTGCACAGTCACCCTGGGGAATGAACACTAATGCACAGTCACCCTGGGGAATGAACACCAGTGCACAGTCACCCTGGGGAATGAACACTAATGCACAGTCACCCAGGGCAATGAACACCAGTGCACAGTCACCCTGGTGAATCCACGCCACTGTCCCAATGAATACACCCCAACCACAGTCACCCTGGGGAATGAACACGAATGCACAGTCACCCTGGTGAATGAACACCAGTGCGCAGTCACGCTGGGGAATGAACACTAATGCACAGTCACCCTGGGGAATGAACACCAGTGCACAGTCACCCTGGGGAATGAACACCAGTGCGCAGTCACGCTGGGGAATGAACACTAATGCACAGTCACCCAGGGCAATGAACACCAGTGCACAGTCACCCTGGTGAATCCACTCCACTGTCCCAATGAATACACCCCAACCACAGTCATCCTGGGGAATGAACACCAGTGCACAGTCACCCAGGGGAATGAACACTAGTGCAGTCACCCTGGGGAATGAACACTAATGCACAGTCACCCTGGGGAATGAACACTAGTGCACAGTCACCCATGGGAATGAACACCAGTGCACAGTCACTTTGGGGAATGAACACCAGTGCGCAGTCACCCTGGTGAATGAACACCAGTGCACAGTCACCCTGGGGAATGAACACTCATGCACAGTCACCCAGGGGAATGAACACCAGTGCACAGTCACCCAGGGGAATGAACACAAATGCACAGTCACCCAGGGGAATGAACACCAGCGCACAGTCACCCTGGGGAATGAACACTAATGCACAGTCACCCAGGGGAATGAACACCAGTGCACAGTCACCCATCGGAATGAACACTAATGCACAGTCACCCAGGGCAATGAACACCAGTGCACAGTCACCCTGGGGAATGAACACTCATGCACAACCACCCAGGTGAATGAACACCAGTGCACAGTCACCCTGGTGAATGAACACTCGTGCACAATCACCCAGGGGAATGAACACCAGTGCACAGTCACCCAGGGCAATGAACACCAGTGCACAGTCACCCTGGGGAATGAACACTCATGCACAGTCACCCTGGTGAATGAACACCAGTGCACAGTCACCCTGGGGAATGAACACTCATGCACAGTCACCCAGGGGAATGAACACAAGTGCACAGTCACCCTGGGGAATGAACACTCATGCACAGTCACCCAGGGGAATGAACACCAGTGCACAGTCACCCTGGGGAATGAACACTCATGCACAGTCACCCAGGGGAATGAACACCAGTGCACAGTCACCCTGGGGAATGAACACTCATGCACAGTCACCCAGGGGAATGAACACCAGTGCACAGTCACCCAGGGGAATGAACACTAATGCACAGTCACCCAGGGGAATGAACACTCGTGCACAGTCACCCTGGTGAATGAACACTAAGGCACAGTCACCCTGGGGAATGAACACTAATGCACAGTCACCCTGGGGAATGAACACCAGTGCACAGTCACCCAGGGGAATGAACACTAATGCACAGTCACCCTGGGGAATGAACACTCGTGCACAGTCACCCTGGTGAATGAACACCAGTGCACAGTCACCCAGGGGAATGAACACCAGTGCACAGTCACCCAGGGGAATGAACACAAATGCACAGTCACCCAGGGGAATGAACACTAATGCACATTCACCTTGGTGAATGAATACTAGTGTGCAGTCACCCAGGGGAATGAACACTAATGCACAGTCACCCTGGGGAATGAACACTAATGCACATTCACCTTGGTGAATGAATACTAGTGTACAGTCACCCAGGGGAGTGAACACTAATGCACAGTCACCCAGGGGAATGAACACCAGTGCACAGTCACCCTGGGGAATGAACACTAATGCACAGTCACCCAGGGGAATGAACACTCGTGCACAGTCACCCTGGTGAATGAACACTAATGCACAGTCACCCTGGTGAATCCACGCCACTGTCCCAATGAATACACCCCAACCACAGTCACCCTGGTGAATGAACACTAGTGCACACTCACCCTGGTGAATGAACACTAGTGCACAGTCATCCTGGTGAATGAACACTAATGCACAGTCACCCTGGGGAATGAACACCAGCGCACAGTCACCCTGGGGAATGAACACTAATGCACAGTCACCCAGGGGAATGAACACCAGTGCACAGTCACCCTGGGGAATGAACACTAATGCACAGTCACCCTGGGGAATGAACACCAGCGCACAGTCACCCTGGGGAATGAACACTAATGCACATTCACCTTGGTGAATGAATACTAGTGTGCAGTCATCCAGGGGAATGAACACTAATGCACAGTCACCCTGGTGAATGAACACTAGTGTACAGTCACCCAGGGGAATGAACACCAGTGCACAGTCACCCTGGGGAATGAACACGAATGCACAGTCACCCAGGGGAATGAACACCAGTGCACAGTCACCCATGGGAATGAACACCAGTGCACAGTCACCCAGGGCAATGAACACCAGTGCACAGTCACCCTGGTGAATGAACAGCAGTGCACAGTCACCCAGGGGAATGAACACCAGTGCACAGTCACCCAGGGGAATGAACACAAATGCACAGTCACCCTGGGGAATGCACACCAGTGCACAGTCACCCTGGGGAATGAACACTAATGCACAGTCACCCAGGGGAATGAACACCAGTGCGCAGTCACCCAGGGCAATGAACACCTGTGCACAGTCACCCAGGGGAATGAACACCAGTGCGCAGTCACCCAGGGCAATGAACACCAGTGCACAGTCACCCTGGGGAATGAACACTAATGCACAGTCACCCAGGGGAATGAACACCAGTGCACAGTCACCCTGGTGAATGAATACTAGTGTACAGTCACCCTGGTGAATGAACACTAGTGTACAGTCACCCAGGGGAATGAACCCCAGTGCACAGTCACCCTGGTGAATGAATACTAGTGTACAGTCACCCTGGTGAATGAACACTAGTGTACAGTCACCCAGGGCAATGAACACCAGTGCACAGTCACCCTGGGGAATGAACACTAATGCACAGTCACCCTGGGGAATGCACACCAGTGCACAGTCACCCTGGGGAATGAACACCAGTGCGCAGTCACCCTGGGGAATGAACACCTGTGCACAGTCACCCTGGTGAATGAACACAAATGCACAGTCACCCAGGGGAATGAACACCAGTGCGCAGTCACCCTGGGGAATGAACACTAATGCACAGTCACCTTGGTGAATGAACACCATTGCACAGTCACCCTGGGGAATGAACACTAATGCACAGTCACCCTGGTGAATGAACACCTGTGCACAGTCACCCTGGTGAATGAACACTAATGCACAGTCACCCAGGGGAATGAACACCAGTGCGCAGTCACCCTGGGGAATGAACACTAATGCACAGTCACCTTGGTGAATGAACACCAGTGCACAGTCACCCTGGGGAATGAACACTAATGCACAGTCACCCAGGGGAATGAACACTAGTGCACAGTCACCCTGGGGAATGAACACTAATGCACAGTCACCCTGGTGAATGAACACTAGTGTACAGTCACCCAGGGGAATGAACACCAGTGCACAGTCACCCAGGGCAATGAACAGCAGTGCACAGTCACCCTGGGGAATGAACACTAATGCACAGTCACCCATGGGAATGAACACCAGTGCACAGTCACCCTGGTGAATGAACAACACTGCACAGTCACCCTGGTGAATGAACACAAATGCACAGTCACCCAGGGGAATGAACATCAGTGCGCAGTCACCCTGGGGAATGAACACTAATGCACAGTCACCTTGGTGAATGAACACCATTGCACAGTCACCCTGGGGAATGAACACTAATGCACAGTCACCCTGGTGAATGAACACCTGTGCACAGTCACCCTGGTGAATGAACACTAATGCACAGTCACCCAGGGGAATGAACACCAGTGCGCAGTCACCCTGGGGAATGAACACTAATGCACAGTCACCTTGGTGAATGAACACCAGTGCACAGTCACCCTGGGGAATGAACACTAATGCACAGTCACCCAGGGGAATGAACACTAGTGCACAGTCACCCTGGGGAATGAACACTAATGCACAGTCACCCTGGTGAATGAACACTAGTGTACAGTCACCCAGGGGAATGAACACCAGTGCACAGTCACCCAGGGCAATGAACAGCAGTGCACAGTCACCCTGGGGAATGAACACTAATGCACAGTCACCCATGGGAATGAACACCAGTGCACAGTCACCCTGGTGAATGAACAACACTGCACAGTCACCCAGGGGAATGAACACTAATGCACAGTCACCCTGGTGAATGAACAACAGTGCACAGTCACCCTGGTGAATGAACACTAATGCACAGTCACCCTGGTGAATGAACAACAGTGCACAGTCACCCTGGTGAATGAACACTAGTGCACACTCACCCTGGTGAATGAACAGTAGTGCACACTCACCCTGGTGAATGAACACTAGTGCACAGTCACCCTGGTGAATGAACACCAGTGCACAGTCACCCTGGGGAATGAACACCAGTGCACAGTCACCCTGGGGAATGAACACTAGTGCACAGTCACCCTGGTGAATGAACACCAGTGCACAGTCACCCTGGGGAATGAACACTAGTGCACACTCACCCTGGTGAATGAACACTAGTGCACAGTCACCCTGGTGAATGAACACCAGTGCACACTCACCCTGGGGAATGAACACGAATGCACAGTCACCCACGGCAATGAACACTAGTGCACAGTCACCCATGGGAATGAAAAACCAGTGCACAGTCACCCTGGTGAATGAACACTAATGCACAGTCACCCTGGGGAATGCACACCAGTGCAGAGTCACCCTGGGGAATGAACACTAATGCGCAGTCACCCAGGGCAATGAACACCAGTGCACAGTCACCCTGGGGAATGAACACTAATGCACAGTCACCCAGGGGAATGAACACCAGTGCACAGTCACCCTGGTGAATGAATACTAGTGTACAGTCACCCTGGTAAATGAACACTAGTGTACAGTCACCCAGGGGAATGAACCCCAGTGCACAGTCACCCTGGTGAATGAATACTAGTGTACAGTCACCCTGGTGAATGAACACTAGTGTACAGTCACCCAGGGCAATGAACACCAGTGCACAGTCACCCTGGGGAATGAACACTAATGCACAGTCACCCTGGGGAATGCACACCAGTGCACAGTCACCCTGGGGAATGAACACCAGTGCGCAGTCACCCTGGGGAATGAACACCTGTGCACAGTCACCCTGGTGAATGAACACTAATGCACAGTCACCCAGGGGAATGAACACCAGTGCGCAGTCACCCTGGGGAATGAACACTAATGCACAGTCACCTTGGTGAATGAACACCATTGCACAGTCACCCTGGGGAATGAACACTAATGCACAGTCACCCTGGTGAATGAACACCTGTGCACAGTCACCCTGGTGAATGAACACTAATGCACAGTCACCCAGGGGAATGAACACCAGTGCGCAGTCACCCTGGGGAATGAACACTAATGCACCGTCACCTTGGTGAATGAACACCAGTGCACAGTCACCCTGGGGAATGAACACTAATGCACAGTCACCCAGGGGAATGAACACTAGTGCACAGTCACCCTGGGGAATGAATACTAGTGTACAGTCACCCTGGGGAATGAACACTAATGCACAGTCACCCTGGTGAATGAACACTAGTGTACAGTCACCCAGGGGAATGAACACCAGTGCACAGTCACCCAGGGCAATGAACAGCAGTGCACAGTCACCCTGGGGAATGAACACTAATGCACAGTCACCCATGGGAATGAACACCAGTGCACAGTCACCCTGGTGAATGAACAACAGTGCACAGTCACCCTGGTGAATGAACACTAATGCACAGTCACCCTGGTGAATGAACAACAGTGCACAGTCACCCTGGTCAATGAACACTAGTGCATACTCACCCTGGTGAATGAACACTAGTGCACACTCACCCTGGTGAATGAACACTAGTGCACAGTCACCCTGGTGAATGAACACCAGTGCACAGTCACCCTGGGGAATGAACACTAGTGCACAGTCACCCTGGTGAATGAACACCCGTGCACAGTCACCCTGGGGAATGAACACTAGTGCACACTCACCCTGGTGAATGAACACTAGTGCACAGTCACCCTGGTGAATGAACACCAGTGCACACTCACCCTGGGGAATGAACACGAATGCACAGTCACCCACGGCAATGAACACTAGTGCACAGTCACCCATGGGAATGAAAAACCAGTGCACAGTCACCCTGGTGAATGAACACGAATGCACAGTCACCCTGGTGAATGAACACCAGGGCACAGTCACCCTGGGGAATGAACACGAATGCACAGTCACCCTGGTGAATGAACACCAGTGCACAGTCACGCTGGGGAATGAACACGAATGCACAGTCACCCACGGCAATGAGCACTAGTGCACAGTCACCCATGGGAATGAAAAACCAGTGCACAGTCACCCTGGTGAATCCACGCCACTGTCCCAATGAATACACCCCAACCACAGTCACCCTGGGGAATGAACACGAATGCACAGTCACACTGGTGAATGAACACCAGTGCGCAGTCACGCTGGGGAATGAACACTAATGCACAGTCACCCTGGGGAATGAACACCAGTGCACAGTCACCCTGGGGAATGAACACTAATGCACAGTCACCCTGGGGAATGAACACCAGTGCACAGTCACCCTGGGGAATGAACACTAATGCACAGTCACCCAGGGCAATGAACACCAGTGCACAGTCACCCTGGTGAATCCACGCCACTGTCCCAATGAATACACCCCAACCACAGTCACCCTGGGGAATGAACACCAGTGCACACTCACCCTGGTGAATGAACACCAGTGCGCAGTCACGCTGGGGAATGAACACTAATGCACAGTCACCCAGGGGAATGAACACTAGTGCAGTCACCCTGGGGAATGAACACTAATGCACAGTCACCCTGGGGAATGAACACTAGTGCACAGTCACCCATGGGAATGAACACCAGTGCACAGTCACCCTGGGGAATGAACACCAGTGCGCAGTCACCCTGGTGAATGAACACCAGTGCACAGTCACCCTGGGGAATGAACACTCATGCACAGTCACCCAGGGGAATGAACACCAGTGCACAGTCACCCAGCGGAATGAACACTAATGCACAGTCACCCAGGGCAATGAACACCAGTGCACAGTCACCCTGGGGAATGAACACTCATGCACAACCACCCAGGTGAATGAACACCAGTGCACAGTCACCCTGGGGAATGAACACCAGTGCACAGTCACCCTGGGGAATGAACACTAGTGCACAGTCACCCTGGTGAATGAACACCAGTGCACAGTCACCCTGGGGAATGAACACTAGTGCACACTCACCCTGGTGAATGAACACTAGTGCACAGTCACCCTGGTGAATGAACACCAGTGCACACTCACCCTGGGGAATGAACACGAATGCACAGTCACCCACGGCAATGAACACTAGTGCACAGTCACCCTGGGGAATGAACACTCATGCACAGTCACCCTGGTGAATGAACACGAATGCACAGTCACCCTGGTGAATGAACACCAGGGCACAGTCACCCTGGGGAATGAACACGAATGCACAGTCACCCTGGTGAATGAACACCAGTGCACAGTCACGCTGGGGAATGAACACGAATGCACAGTCACCCACGGCAATGAGCACTAGTGCACAGTCACCCATGGGAATGAAAAACCAGTGCACAGTCACCCTGGTGAATCCACGCCACTGTCCCAATGAATACACCCCAACCACAGTCACCCTGGGGAATGAACACAAATGCACAGTCACCCTGGTGAATGAACACCAGTGCGCAGTCACGCTGGGGAATGAACACTAATGCACAGTCACCCTGGGGAATGAACACCAGTGCACAGTCACCCTGGGGAATGAACACTAATGCACAGTCACCCTGGGGAATGAACACCAGTGCACAGTCACCCTGGGGAATGAACACTAATGCACAGTCACCCAGGGCAATGAACACCAGTGCACAGTCACCCTGGTGAATCCACGCCACTGTCCCAATGAATACACCCCAACCACAGTCACCCTGGGGAATGAACACCAGTGCACACTCACCCTGGGGAATGCACACCAGTGCACAGTCACCCTGGGGAATGAACACCAGTGCGCAGTCACCCTGGGGAATGAACACCTGTGCACAGTCACCCTGGTGAATGAACACTAATGCACAGTCACCCAGGGGAATGAACACCAGTGCGCAGTCACCCTGGGGAATGAACACTAATGCACAGTCACCTTGGTGAATGAACACCATTGCACAGTCACCCTGGGGAATGAACACTAATGCACAGTCACCCTGGTGAATGAACACCTGTGCACAGTCACCCTGGTGAATGAACACTAACGCACAGTCACCCAGGGGAATGAACACCAGTGCGCAGTCACCCTGGGGAATGAACACTAATGCACAGTCACCTTGGTGAATGAACACCAGTGCACAGTCACCCTGGGGAATGAACACTAATGCACAGTCACCCAGGGGAATGAACACTAGTGCACAGTCACCCTGGGGAATGAATACTAGTGTACAGTCACCCTGGGGAATGAACACTAATGCACAGTCACCCTGGTGAATGAACACTAGTGTACAGTCACCCAGGGGAATGAACACCAGTGCACAGTCACCCAGGGCAATGAACAGCAGTGCACAGTCACCCTGGGGAATGAACACTAATGCACAGTCACCCATGGGAATGAACACCAGTGCACAGTCACCCTGGTGAATGAACAAAAGTGCACAGTCACCCAGGGGAATGAACACTAATGCACAGTCACCCTGGTGAATGAACAACAGTGCACAGTCACCCTGGTGAATGAACACTAATGCACAGTCACCCTGGTGAATGAACACCAGTGCACAGTCACCCTGGGGAATGAACACTAGTGCACACTCACCCTGGTGAATGAACACTAGTGCACAGTCACCCTGGTGAATGAACACCAGTGCACACTCACCCTGGGGAATGAACACGAATGCACAGTCACCCACGGCAATGAACACTAGTGCACAGTCACCCATGGGAATGAAAAACCAGTGCACAGTCACCCTGGTGAATGAACACGAATGCACAGTCACCCTGGTGAATGAACACCAGGGCACAGTCACCCTGGGGAATGAACACGAATGCACAGTCACCCTGGTGAATGAACACCAGTGCACAGTCACTCTGGGGAATGAACACGAATGCACAGTCACCCACGGCAATGAGCACTAGTGCACAGTCACCCATGGGAATGAAAAACCAGTGCACAGTCACCCTGGTGAATCCACGCCACTGTCTCAATGAATACACCCCAACCACAGTCACCCTGGGGAATGAACACGAATACACAGTCACCCTGGTGAATGAACACCAGTGCGCAGTCACGCTGGGGAATGAACACTAATGCACAGTCACCCTGGGGAATGAACACCAGTGCACAGTCACCCTGGGGAATGAACACTAATGCACAGTCACCCTGGGGAATGAACACCAGTGCACAGTCACCCTGGGGAATGAACACTAATGCACAGTCACCCAGGGCAATGAACACCAGTGCACAGTCACCCTGGTGAATCCACGCCACTGTCCCAATGAATACACCCCAACCACAGTCACCCTGGGGAATGAACACCAGTGCACACTCACCCTGGTGAATGAACACCAGTGCGCAGTCACGCTGGGGAATGAACACTAATGCACAGTCACCCAGGGGAATGAACACTAGTGCAGTCACCCTGGGGAATGAACACTAATGCACAGTCACCCTGGGGAATGAACACTAGTGCACAGTCACCCATGGGAATGAACACCAGTGCACAGTCACCCTGGGGAATGAACACCAGTGCGCAGTCACCCTGGTGAATGAACACCAGTGCACAGTCACCCTGGGGAATGAACACTCATGCACAGTCACCCAGGGGAATGAACACCAGTGCACAGTCACCCAGCGGAATGAACACTAATGCACAGTCACCCAGGGCAATGAACACCAGTGCACAGTCACCCTGGGGAATGAACACCAGTGCACAGTCACCCTGGGGAATGAACACTAGTGCACAGTCACCCTGGTGAATGAACACCAGTGCACAGTCACCCTGGGGAATGAACACTAGTGCACACTCACCCTGGTGAATGAACACTAGTGCACAGTCACCCTGGTGAATGAACACCAGTGCACACTCACCCTGGGGAATGAACACGAATGCACAGTCACCCACGGCAATGAACACTAGTGCACAGTCACCCATGGGAATGAAAAACCAGTGCACAGTCACCCTGGTGAATGAACACGAATGCACAGTCACCCTGGTGAATGAACACCAGGGCACAGTCACCCTGGGGAATGAACACGAATGCACAGTCACCCTGGTGAATGAACACCAGTGCACAGTCACGCTGGGGAATGAACACGAATGCACAGTCACCCACGGCAATGAGCACTAGTGCACAGTCACCCATGGGAATGAAAAACCAGTGCACAGTCACCCTGGTGAATCCACGCCACTGTCCCAATGAATACACCCCAACCACAGTCACCCTGGGGAATGAACACGAATGCACAGTCACCCTGGTGAATGAACACCAGTGCGCAGTCACGCTGGGGAATGAACACTAATGCACAGTCACCCTGGGGAATGAACACCAGTGCACAGTCACCCTGGGGAATGAACACTAATGCACAGTCACCCTGGGGAATGAACACCAGTGCACAGTCACCCTGGGGAATGAACACTAATGCACAGTCACCCAGGGCAATGAACACCAGTGCACAGTCACCCTGGTGAATCCACGCCACTGTCCCAATGAATACACCCCAACCACAGTCACCCTGGGGAATGAACACCAGTGCACACTCACCCTGGTGAATGAACACCAGTGCGCAGTCACGCTGGGGAATGAACACTAATGCACAGTCACCCAGGGGAATGAACACTAGTGCAGTCACCCTGGGGAATGAACACTAATGCACAGTCACCCTGGGGAATGAACACTAGTGCACAGTCACCCATGGGAATGAACACCAGTGCACAGTCACCCTGGGGAATGAACACCAGTGCGCAGTCACCCTGGTGAATGAACACCAGTGCACAGTCACCCTGGGGAATGAACACTCATGCACAGTCACCCAGGGGAATGAACACCAGTGCACAGTCACCCAGCGGAATGAACACTAATGCACAGTCACCCAGGGCAATGAACACCAGTGCACAGTCACCCTGGGGAATGAACACTCATGCACAACCACCCAGGTGAATGAACACCAGTGCACAGTCACCCTGGTGAATGAACACTCGTGCACAATCACCCAGGGGAATGAACACCAGTGCACAGTCACCCAGGGCAATGAACACCAGTGCACAGTCACCCTGGGGAATGAACACTCATGCACAGTCACCCTGGTGAATGAACACCAGTGCACAGTCACCCTGGGGAATGAACACTCATGCACAGTCACCCAGGGGAATGAACACCAGTGCACAGTCACCCTGGGGAATGAACACTCATGCACAGTCACCCAGGGGAATGAACACCAGTGCACAGTCACCCAGGGGAATGAACACTAATGCACAGTCACCCAGGGGAATGAACACTCGTGCACAGTCACCCTGGTGAATGAACACTAAGGCACAGTCACCCTGGGGAATGAACACTAATGCACAGTCACCCTGGGGAATGAACACCAGCGCACAGTCACCCTGGGGAATGAACACTAATGCACATTCACCTTGGTGAATGAATACTAGTGTACAGTCATCCAGGGGAATGAACACTAATGCACAGTCACCCTGGTGAATGAACACTAGTGTACAGTCACCCAGGGGAATGAACACCAGTGCACAGTCACCCAGGGCAATGAACACCAGTGCACAGTCACCCTGGGGAATGAACACTAATGCACAGTCACCCAGGGGAATGAACACCAGTGCACAGTCACCCTGGTGAATGAACACCAGTGCAGTCACCCAGGGGAATGAACACCAGTGCACAGTCACCCAGGGCAATGAACACCAGTGCACAGTCACCCTGGGGAATGAACACTAATGCACAGTCACCCAGGGGAATGAACACCAGTGCACAGTCACCCATGGGAATGAACACCAGTGCACAGTCACCCTGGTGAATGAACACCAGTGCAGTCACCCATGGGAATGAACACCAGTGCACAGTCACCCTGGTGAATGAACACTAATGCACAGTCACCCTGGGGAATGCACACCAGTGCAGAGTCACCCTGGGGAATGAACACTAATGCGCAGTCACCCAGGGCAATGAACACCAGTGCACAGTCACCCTGGGGAATGAACACTAATGCACAGTCACCCAGGGGAATGAACACCAGTGCACAGTCACCCTGGTGAATGAATACTAGTGTACAGTCACCCTGGTGAATGAACACTAGTGTACAGTCACCCAGGGGAATGAACCCCAGTGCACAGTCACCCTGGTGAATGAATACTAGTGTACAGTCACCCTGGTGAATGAACACTAGTGTACAGTCACCCAGGGCAATGAACACCAGTGCACAGTCACCCTGGGGAATGAACACTAATGCACAGTCACCCTGGGGAATGCACACCAGTGCACAGTCACCCTGGGGAATGAACACCAGTGCGCAGTCACCCTGGGGAATGAACACCTGTGCACAGTCACCCTGGTGAATGAACACTAATGCACAGTCACCCAGGGGAATGAACACCAGTGCGCAGTCACCCTGGGGAATGAACACTAATGCACAGTCACCTTGGTGAATGAACACCATTGCACAGTCACCCTGGGGAATGAACACTAATGCACAGTCACCCTGGTGAATGAACACCTGTGCACAGTCACCCTGGTGAATGAACACTAATGCACAGTCACCCAGGGGAATGAACACTAGTGCACAGTCACCCTGGGGAATGAATACTAGTGTACAGTCACCCTGGGGAATGAACACTAATGCACAGTCACCCTGGTGAATGAACACTAGTGTACAGTCACCCAGGGGAATGAACACCAGTGCACAGTCACCCAGGGCAATGAACAGCAGTGCACAGTCACCCTGGGGAATGAACACTAATGCACAGTCACCCATGGGAATGAACACCAGTGCACAGTCACCCTGGTGAATGAACAACAGTGCACAGTCACCCAGGGGAATGAACACTAATGCACAGTCACCCTGGTGAATGAACAACAGTGCACAGTCACCCTGGTGAATGAACACTAATGCACAGTCACCCTGGTGAATGAACAACAGTGCACAGTCACCCTGGTGAATGAACACTAGTGCACACTCACCCTGGTGAATGAACACTAGTGCACAGTCACCCTGGTGAATGAACACCAGTGCACAGTCACCCTGGGGAATGAACACCAGTGCACAGTCACCCTGGGGAATGAACACTAGTGCACAGTCACCCTGGTGAATGAACACCAGTGCACAGTCACCCTGGGGAATGAACACTAGTGCACACTCACCCTGGTGAATGAACACTAGTGCACAGTCACCCTGGTGAATGAACACCAGTGCACACTCACCCTGGGGAATGAACACGAATGCACAGTCACCCACGGCAATGAACACTAGTGCACAGTCACCCATGGGAATGAAAAACCAGTGCACAGTCACCCTGGTGAATGAACACGAATGCACAGTCACCCTGGTGAATGAACACCAGGGCACAGTCACCCTGGGGAATGAACACGAATGCACAGTCACCCTGGTGAATGAACACCAGTGCACAGTCACGCTGGGGAATGAACACGAATGCACAGTCACCCACGGCAATGAGCACTAGTGCACAGTCACCCATGGGAATGAAAAACCAGTGCACAGTCACCCTGGTGAATCCACGCCACTGTCCCAATGAATACACCCCAACCACAGTCACCCTGGGGAATGAACACGAATGCACAGTCACCCTGGTGAATGAACACCAGTGCGCAGTCACGCTGGGGAATGAACACTAATGCACAGTCACCCTGGGGAATGAACACCAGTGCACAGTCACCCTGGGGAATGAACACTAATGCACAGTCACCCTGGGGAATGAACACCAGTGCACAGTCACCCTGGGGAATGAACACTAATGCACAGTCACCCAGGGCAATGAACACCAGTGCACAGTCACCCTGGTGAATCCACGCCACTGTCCCAATGAATACACCCCAACCACAGTCACCCTGGGGAATGAACACCAGTGCACACTCACCCTGGTGAATGAACACCAGTGCGCAGTCACGCTGGGGAATGAACACTAATGCACAGTCACCCAGGGGAATGAACACTAGTGCAGTCACCCTGGGGAATGAACACTAATGCACAGTCACCCTGGGGAATGAACACTAGTGCACAGTCACCCATGGGAATGAACACCAGTGCACAGTCACCCTGGGGAATGAACACCAGTGCGCAGTCACCCTGGTGAATGAACACCAGTGCACAGTCACCCTGGGGAATGAACACTCATGCACAGTCACCCAGGGGAATGAACACCAGTGCACAGTCACCCAGCGGAATGAACACTAATGCACAGTCACCCAGGGCAATGAACACCAGTGCACAGTCACCCTGGGGAATGAACACTCATGCACAACCACCCAGGTGAATGAACACCAGTGCACAGTCACCCTGGTGAATGAACACTCGTGCACAATCACCCAGGGGAATGAACACCAGTGCACAGTCACCCAGGGCAATGAACACCAGTGCACAGTCACCCTGGGGAATGAACACTCATGCACAGTCACCCTGGTGAATGAACACCAGTGCACAGTCACCCTGGGGAATGAACACTCATGCACAGTCACCCAGGGGAATGAACACCAGTGCACAGTCACCCTGGGGAATGAACACTCATGCACAGTCACCCAGGGGAATGAACACCAGTGCACAGTCACCCTGGGGAATGAACACTCATGCACAGTCACCCAGGGGAATGAACACCAGTGCACAGTCACCCAGGGGAATGAACACTAATGCACAGTCACCCAGGGGAATGAACACCAGTGCACAGTCACCCTGGGGAATGAACACTCATGCACACTCACCCTGGTGAATGAACACCAGTGCACAGTCACCCTGGGGAATGAACACTCATGCACAGTCACCCAGGGGAATGAACACCAGTGCACAGTCACCCTGGGGAATGAACACTCATGCACAGTCACCCAGGGGAATGAACACCAGTGCACAGTCACCCAGGGGAATGAACACTAATGCACATTCACCTTGGTGAATGAATACTAGTGTACAGTCATCCAGGGGAATGAACACTAATGCACAGTCACCCTGGTGAATGAACACTAGTGTACAGTCACCCAGGGGAATGAACACCAGTGCACAGTCACCCAGGGCAATGAACACCAGTGCACAGTCACCCTGGGGAATGAACACTAATGCACAGTCACCCAGGGGAATGAACACCAGTGCACAGTCACCCTGGTGAATGAACACCAGTGCAGTCACCCAGGGGAATGAACACCAGTGCACAGTCACCCAGGGCAATGAACACCAGTGCACAGTCACCCTGGGGAATGAACACTAATGCACAGTCACCCAGGGGAATGAACACCAGTGCACAGTCACCCTGGGGAATGCACATCAGTGCACAGTCACCCTCGGGAATGAACACCAGTGCGCAGTTACCCTGGGGAATGAACACCTGTGCACAGTCACCCTGGTGAATGAACACTAATGCACAGTCACCCTGGTGAATGAACACCAGTGCACAGTCACCCAGGGCAATGAACACCAGTGCACAGTCACCCTGGGGAATGAACACTAATGCACAGTCACCCAGGGGAATGAACACCAGTGCACAGTCACCCTGGTGAATGAATACTAGTGTACAGTCACCCTGGTGAATGAACACTAATGTACAGTCACCCAGGGGAATGAACCCCAGTGCACAGTCACCCTGGTGAATGAATACTAGTGTACAGTCACCCAGGGCAATGAACACCAGTGCACAGTCACCCTGGGGAATGAACACTAATGCACAGTCACCCTGGGGAATGCACACCAGTGCACAGTCACCCTGGGGAATGAACACCAGTGCGCAGTCACCCTGGGGAATGAACACCTGTGCACAGTCACCCTGGTGAATGAACACTAATGCACAGTCACCCAGGGGAATGAACACCAGTGCGCAGTCACCCTGGGGAATGAACACTAATGCACAGTCACCTTGGTGAATGAACACCATTGCACAGTCACCCTGGGGAATGAACACTAATGCACAGTCACCCTGGTGAATGAACACCTGTGCACAGTCACCCTGGTGAATGTACACTAATGCACAGTCACCCAGGGGAATGAACACCAGTGCGCAGTCACCCTGGGGAATGAACACTAATGCACAGTCACCTTGGTGAATGAACACCAGTGCACAGTCACCCTGGGGAATGAACATTAATGCACAGTCACCCAGGGGAATGAACACTAGTGCACAGTCACCCTGGGGAATGAATACTAGTGTACAGTCACCCTGGGGAATGAACACTAATGCACAGTCACCCTGGTGAATGAACACTAGTGTACAGTCACCCAGGGGAATGAACACCAGTGCACAGTCACCCAGGGCAATGAACAGCAGTGCACAGTCACCCTGGGGAATGAACACTAATGCACAGTCACCCATGGGAATGAACACCAGTGCACAGTCACCCTGGTGAATGAACAACAGTGCACAGTCACCCAGGGGAATGAACACTAATGCACAGTCACCCTGGTGAATGAACAACAGTGCACAGTCACCCTGGTGAATGAACACTAATGCACAGTCACCCTGGTGAATGAACAACAGTGCACAGTCACCCTGGTGAATGAACACTAGTGCACACTCACCCTGGTGAATGAACACTAGTGCACAGTCACCCTGGTGAATGAACACCAGTGCACAGTCACCCTGGGGAATGAACACTAGTGCACAGTCACCCTGGTGAATGAACACCAGTGCACAGTCACCCTGGGGAATGAACACTAGTGCACACTCACCCTGGTGAATGAACACTAGTGCACAGTCACCCTGGTGAATGAACACCAGTGCACACTCACCCTGGGGAATGAACACGAATGCACAGTCACCCACGGCAATGAACACTAGTGCACAGTCACCCATGGGAATGAAAAACCAGTGCACAGTCACCCTGGTGAATGAACACCAGGGCACAGTCACCCTGGGGAATGAACACTAATGCACAGTCACCCTGGGGAATGAACACCAGTGCACAGTCACCCTGGGGAATGAACACTAATGCACAGTCACCCAGGGCAATGAACACCAGTGCACAGTCACCCTGGTGAATCCACGCCACTGTCCCAATGAATACACCCCAACCACAGTCACCCTGGGGAATGAACACCAGTGCACACTCACCCTGGTGAATGAACACCAGTGCGCAGTCACGCTGGGGAATGAACACTAATGCACAGTCACCCAGGGGAATGAACACTAGTGCAGTCACCCTGGGGAATGAACACTAATGCACAGTCACCCTGGGGAATGAACACTAGTGCACAGTCACCCATGGGAATGAACACCAGTGCACAGTCACCCTGGGGAATGAACACCAGTGCGCAGTCACCCTGGTGAATGAACACCAGTGCACAGTCACCCTGGGGAATGAACACTCATGCACAGTCACCCAGGGGAATGAACACCAGTGCACAGTCACCCAGCAGAATGAACACTAATGCACAGTCACCCAGGGCAATGAACACCAGTGCACAGTCACCCTGGGGAATGAACACTCATGCACAACCACCCAGGTGAATGAACACCAGTGCACAGTCACCCTGGTGAATGAACACTCGTGCACAATCACCCAGGGGAATGAACACCAGTGCACAGTCACCCAGGGCAATGAACACCAGTGCACAGTCACCCTGGGGAATGAACACTCATGCACAGTCACCCTGGTGAATGAACACCAGTGCACAGTCACCCTGGGGAATGAACACTCATGCACAGTCACCCAGGGGAATGAACACCAGTGCACAGTCACCCTGGGGAATGAACACTCATGCACAGTCACCCAGGGGAATGAACACCAGTGCACAGTCACCCAGGGGAATGAACACTAATGCACAGTCACCCAGGGGAATGAACACTCGTGCACAGTCACCCTGGTGAATGAACACTAAGGCACAGTCACCCCAGGGAATGAACACTAATGCACAGTCACCCTGGGGAATGAACACCAGCGCACAGTCACCCTGGGTAATGAACACTAATGCACATTCACCTTGGTGAATGAATACTAGTGTACAGTCATCCAGGGGAATGAACACTAATGCACAGTCACCCTGGTGAATGAACACTAGTGCACAGTCACCCAGGGGAATGAACACCAGTGCACAGTCACCCAGGGCAATGAACACCAGTGCACAGTCACCCTGCGGAATGAACACTAATGCACAGTCACCCAGGGGAATGAACACCAGTGCACAGTCACCCTGGTGAATGAACACCAGTGCAGTCACCCAGGGGAATGAACACCAGTGCACAGTCACCCAGGGCAATGAACACCAGTGCACAGTCACCCTGGGGAATGAACACTAATGCACAGTCACCCAGGGGAATGAACACCAGTGCACAGTCACCCTGGTGAATGAACACCAGTGCAGTCACCCATGGGAATGAACACCAGTGCACAGTCACCCTGGTGAATGAACACTAATGCACAGTCACCCTGGGGAATGCACACCAGTGCAGAGTCACCCTGGGGAATGAACACTAATGCACAGTCACCCAGGGGAATGAACACCAGTGCGCAGTCACCCAGGGCAATGAACACTAATGCACAGTCACCCTGGGGAATGAACACTCATGCACAGTCACCCTGGTGAATGAACACCAGTGCACAGTCACCCTGGGGAATGAACACTCATGCACAGTCACCCAGGGGAATGAACACCAGTGCACAGTCACCCTGGGGAATGAACACTCATGCACAGTCACCCAGGGGAATGAACACCAGTGCACAGTCACCCTGGGGAATGAACACTCATGCACAGTCACCCAGGGGAATGAACACCAGTGCACAGTCACCCAGGGGAATGAACACTAATGCACAGTCACCCAGGGGAATGAACACCAGTGCACAGTCACCCTGGGGAATGAACACTCATGCACACTCACCCTGGTGAATGAACACCAGTGCACAGTCACCCTGGGGAATGAACACTCATGCACAGTCACCCAGGGGAATGAACACCAGTGCACAGTCACCCTGGGGAATGAACACTCATGCACAGTCACCCAGGGGAATGAACACCAGTGCACAGTCACCCAGGGGAATGAACACTAATGCACATTCACCTTGGTGAATGAATACTAGTGTACAGTCATCCAGGGGAATGAACACTAATGCACAGTCACCCTGGTGAATGAACACTAGTGTACAGTCACCCAGGGGAATGAACACCAGTGCACAGTCACCCAGGGCAATGAACACCAGTGCACAGTCACCCTGGGGAATGAACACTAATGCACAGTCACCCAGGGGAATGAACACCAGTGCACAGTCACCCTGGTGAATGAACACCAGTGCAGTCACCCAGGGGAATGAACACCAGTGCACAGTCACCCAGGGCAATGAACACCAGTGCACAGTCACCCTGGGGAATGAACACTAATGCACAGTCACCCAGGGGAATGAACACCAGTGCACAGTCACCCTGGGGAATGCACATCAGTGCACAGTCACCCTCGGGAATGAACACCAGTGCGCAGTTACCCTGGGGAATGAACACCTGTGCACAGTCACCCTGGTGAATGAACACTAATGCACAGTCACCCTGGTGAATGAACACCAGTGCACAGTCACCCAGGGCAATGAACACCAGTGCACAGTCACCCTGGGGAATGAACACTAATGCACAGTCACCCAGGGGAATGAACACCAGTGCACAGTCACCCTGGTGAATGAATACTAGTGTACAGTCACCCTGGTGAATGAACACTAATGTACAGTCACCCAGGGGAATGAACCCCAGTGCACAGTCACCCTGGTGAATGAATACTAGTGTACAGTCACCCAGGGCAATGAACACCAGTGCACAGTCACCCTGGGGAATGAACACTAATGCACAGTCACCCTGGGGAATGCACACCAGTGCACAGTCACCCTGGGGAATGAACACCAGTGCGCAGTCACCCTGGGGAATGAACACCTGTGCACAGTCACCCTGGTGAATGAACACTAATGCACAGTCACCCAGGGGAATGAACACCAGTGCGCAGTCACCCTGGGGAATGAACACTAATGCACAGTCACCTTGGTGAATGAACACCATTGCACAGTCACCCTGGGGAATGAACACTAATGCACAGTCACCCTGGTGAATGAACACCTGTGCACAGTCACCCTGGTGAATGTACACTAATGCACAGTCACCCAGGGGAATGAACACCAGTGCGCAGTCACCCTGGGGAATGAACACTAATGCACAGTCACCTTGGTGAATGAACACCAGTGCACAGTCACCCTGGGGAATGAACATTAATGCACAGTCACCCAGGGGAATGAACACTAGTGCACAGTCACCCTGGGGAATGAATACTAGTGTACAGTCACCCTGGGGAATGAACACTAATGCACAGTCACCCTGGTGAATGAACACTAGTGTACAGTCACCCAGGGGAATGAACACCAGTGCACAGTCACCCAGGGCAATGAACAGCAGTGCACAGTCACCCTGGGGAATGAACACTAATGCACAGTCACCCATGGGAATGAACACCAGTGCACAGTCACCCTGGTGAATGAACAACAGTGCACAGTCACCCAGGGGAATGAACACTAATGCACAGTCACCCTGGTGAATGAACAACAGTGCACAGTCACCCTGGTGAATGAACACTAATGCACAGTCACCCTGGTGAATGAACAACAGTGCACAGTCACCCTGGTGAATGAACACTAGTGCACACTCACCCTGGTGAATGAACACTAGTGCACAGTCACCCTGGTGAATGAACACCAGTGCACAGTCACCCTGGGGAATGAACACTAGTGCACAGTCACCCTGGTGAATGAACACCAGTGCACAGTCACCCTGGGGAATGAACACTAGTGCACACTCACCCTGGTGAATGAACACTAGTGCACAGTCACCCTGGTGAATGAACACCAGTGCACACTCACCCTGGGGAATGAACACGAATGCACAGTCACCCACGGCAATGAACACTAGTGCACAGTCACCCATGGGAATGAAAAACCAGTGCACAGTCACCCTGGTGAATGAACACCAGGGCACAGTCACCCTGGGGAATGAACACTAATGCACAGTCACCCTGGGGAATGAACACCAGTGCACAGTCACCCTGGGGAATGAACACTAATGCACAGTCACCCAGGGCAATGAACACCAGTGCACAGTCACCCTGGTGAATCCACGCCACTGTCCCAATGAATACACCCCAACCACAGTCACCCTGGGGAATGAACACCAGTGCACACTCACCCTGGTGAATGAACACCAGTGCGCAGTCACGCTGGGGAATGAACACTAATGCACAGTCACCCAGGGGAATGAACACTAGTGCAGTCACCCTGGGGAATGAACACTAATGCACAGTCACCCTGGGGAATGAACACTAGTGCACAGTCACCCATGGGAATGAACACCAGTGCACAGTCACCCTGGGGAATGAACACCAGTGCGCAGTCACCCTGGTGAATGAACACCAGTGCACAGTCACCCTGGGGAATGAACACTCATGCACAGTCACCCAGGGGAATGAACACCAGTGCACAGTCACCCAGCAGAATGAACACTAATGCACAGTCACCCAGGGCAATGAACACCAGTGCACAGTCACCCTGGGGAATGAACACTCATGCACAACCACCCAGGTGAATGAACACCAGTGCACAGTCACCCTGGTGAATGAACACTCGTGCACAATCACCCAGGGGAATGAACACCAGTGCACAGTCACCCAGGGCAATGAACACCAGTGCACAGTCACCCTGGGGAATGAACACTCATGCACAGTCACCCTGGTGAATGAACACCAGTGCACAGTCACCCTGGGGAATGAACACTCATGCACAGTCACCCAGGGGAATGAACACCAGTGCACAGTCACCCTGGGGAATGAACACTCATGCACAGTCACCCAGGGGAATGAACACCAGTGCACAGTCACCCAGGGGAATGAACACTAATGCACAGTCACCCAGGGGAATGAACACTCGTGCACAGTCACCCTGGTGAATGAACACTAAGGCACAGTCACCCCAGGGAATGAACACTAATGCACAGTCACCCTGGGGAATGAACACCAGCGCACAGTCACCCTGGGTAATGAACACTAATGCACATTCACCTTGGTGAATGAATACTAGTGTACAGTCATCCAGGGGAATGAACACTAATGCACAGTCACCCTGGTGAATGAACACTAGTGCACAGTCACCCAGGGGAATGAACACCAGTGCACAGTCACCCAGGGCAATGAACACCAGTGCACAGTCACCCTGCGGAATGAACACTAATGCACAGTCACCCAGGGGAATGAACACCAGTGCACAGTCACCCTGGTGAATGAACACCAGTGCAGTCACCCAGGGGAATGAACACCAGTGCACAGTCACCCAGGGCAATGAACACCAGTGCACAGTCACCCTGGGGAATGAACACTAATGCACAGTCACCCAGGGGAATGAACACCAGTGCACAGTCACCCTGGTGAATGAACACCAGTGCAGTCACCCATGGGAATGAACACCAGTGCACAGTCACCCTGGTGAATGAACACTAATGCACAGTCACCCTGGGGAATGCACACCAGTGCAGAGTCACCCTGGGGAATGAACACTAATGCACAGTCACCCAGGGGAATGAACACCAGTGCGCAGTCACCCAGGGCAATGAACACTAATGCACAGTCACCCTGGGGAATGCACACCAGTGCAGAGTCACCCTGGGGAATGAACACTAATGCACAGTCACCCTGGGGAATGCACACCAGTGCAGAGTCACCCTGGGGAATGAACACTAATGCACAGTCACCCAGGGGAATGAACACCAGTGCGCAGTCACCCAGGGCAATGAACACCTGTGCACAGTCACCCAGGGGAATGAACACCAGTGCGCAGTCACCCAGGGCAATGAACACCAGTGCACAGTCACCCTGGGGAATGAACACTAATGCACAGTCACCCAGGGGAATGAACACCAGTGCACACTCACCCTGGGGAATGAACACTAATGCACAGTCACCCTGGGGAATGCACACCAGTGCACAGTCACCCTGGGGAATGAACACCAGTGCGCAGTCACCCTGGGGAATGAACACCTGTGCACAGTCACCCTGGGGAATGAACACTAATGCACAGTCACCCAGGGGAATGAACACCAGTGCACAGTCACCCTGGGGAATGAACACCAGTGCGCAGTCACCCTGGGGAATGAACACCAGTACACAGTCACCCTGGGGAATGAACACTAATGCACAGTCACCCAGGGGAATGAACACCAGTGCACAGTCACCCTGGGGAATGAACACCAGTGCGCAGTCACTCTGGGGAATGAACACCAGTGCACAGTCAGCCTGGGGAATGAACACCTGTGCACAGTCACCCAGGGCAATGAACACCAGTGCACAGTCACCCAGGGGAATGAACACGAATGCACAGTCACCCTGGGGAATGAACACCAGCGCACAGTCACCCTGGGGAATGAACACTAATGCACAGTCACCCTGGTGAATGAACACTAGTGTACAGTCACCCAGGGGAATGAACACCAGTGCACAGTCACCCAGGGCAATGAACACCAGTGCACAGTCACCCTGGGGAATGAACACTAATGCACAGTCACCCAGGGGAATGAACACCAGTGCACAGTCACCCTGGTGAATGAACACCAGTGCAGTCACCCAGGGGAATGAACACTAATGCACAGTCACCCTGGGGAATGCACACCAGTGCAGAGTCACCCTGGGGAATGAACACCAGTGCGCAGTCACTCTGGGGAATGAACACCAGTGCACAGTCAGCCTGGGGAATGAACACCTGTGCACAGTCACCCAGGGCAATGAACACCAGTGCACAGTCACCCTGGGGAATGAACACTCATGCACAACCACCCAGGTGAATGAACACCAGTGCACAGTCACCCTGGTGAATGAACACTCGTGCACAATCACCCAGGGGAATGAACACCAGTGCACAGTCACCCAGGGCAATGAACACCAGTGCACAGTCACCCTGGGGAATGAACACTCATGCACAGTCACCCTGGTGAATGAACACCAGTGCACAGTCACCCTGGGGAATGAACACTCATGCACAGTCACCCAGGGGAATGAACACCAGTGCACAGTCACCCTGGGGAATGAACACTCATGCACAGTCACCCAGGGGAATGAACACCAGTGCACAGTCACCCAGGGGAATGAACACTAATGCACAGTCACCCAGGGGAATGAACACTCGTGCACAGTCACCCTGGTGAATGAACACTAAGGCACAGTCACCCCAGGGAATGAACACTAATGCACAGTCACCCTGGGGAATGAACACCAGCGCACAGTCACCCTGGGTAATGAACACTAATGCACATTCACCTTGGTGAATGAATACTAGTGTACAGTCATCCAGGGGAATGAACACTAATGCACAGTCACCCTGGTGAATGAACACTAGTGCACAGTCACCCAGGGGAATGAACACCAGTGCACAGTCACCCAGGGCAATGAACACCAGTGCACAGTCACCCTGCGGAATGAACACTAATGCACAGTCACCCAGGGGAATGAACACCAGTGCACAGTCACCCTGGTGAATGAACACCAGTGCAGTCACCCAGGGGAATGAACACCAGTGCACAGTCACCCAGGGCAATGAACACCAGTGCACAGTCACCCTGGGGAATGAACACTAATGCACAGTCACCCAGGGGAATGAACACCAGTGCACAGTCACCCTGGTGAATGAACACCAGTGCAGTCACCCATGGGAATGAACACCAGTGCACAGTCACCCTGGTGAATGAACACTAATGCACAGTCACCCTGGGGAATGCACACCAGTGCAGAGTCACCCTGGGGAATGAACACTAATGCACAGTCACCCAGGGGAATGAACACCAGTGCGCAGTCACCCAGGGCAATGAACACTAATGCACAGTCACCCTGGGGAATGAACACTCATGCACAGTCACCCTGGTGAATGAACACCAGTGCACAGTCACCCTGGGGAATGAACACTCATGCACAGTCACCCAGGGGAATGAACACCAGTGCACAGTCACCCTGGGGAATGAACACTCATGCACAGTCACCCAGGGGAATGAACACCAGTGCACAGTCACCCTGGGGAATGAACACTCATGCACAGTCACCCAGGGGAATGAACACCAGTGCACAGTCACCCAGGGGAATGAACACTAATGCACAGTCACCCAGGGGAATGAACACCAGTGCACAGTCACCCTGGGGAATGAACACTCATGCACACTCACCCTGGTGAATGAACACCAGTGCACAGTCACCCTGGGGAATGAACACTCATGCACAGTCACCCAGGGGAATGAACACCAGTGCACAGTCACCCTGGGGAATGAACACTCATGCACAGTCACCCAGGGGAATGAACACCAGTGCACAGTCACCCAGGGGAATGAACACTAATGCACATTCACCTTGGTGAATGAATACTAGTGTACAGTCATCCAGGGGAATGAACACTAATGCACAGTCACCCTGGTGAATGAACACTAGTGTACAGTCACCCAGGGGAATGAACACCAGTGCACAGTCACCCAGGGCAATGAACACCAGTGCACAGTCACCCTGGGGAATGAACACTAATGCACAGTCACCCAGGGGAATGAACACCAGTGCACAGTCACCCTGGTGAATGAACACCAGTGCAGTCACCCAGGGGAATGAACACCAGTGCACAGTCACCCAGGGCAATGAACACCAGTGCACAGTCACCCTGGGGAATGAACACTAATGCACAGTCACCCAGGGGAATGAACACCAGTGCACAGTCACCCTGGGGAATGCACATCAGTGCACAGTCACCCTCGGGAATGAACACCAGTGCGCAGTTACCCTGGGGAATGAACACCTGTGCACAGTCACCCTGGTGAATGAACACTAATGCACAGTCACCCTGGTGAATGAACACCAGTGCACAGTCACCCAGGGCAATGAACACCAGTGCACAGTCACCCTGGGGAATGAACACTAATGCACAGTCACCCAGGGGAATGAACACCAGTGCACAGTCACCCTGGTGAATGAATACTAGTGTACAGTCACCCTGGTGAATGAACACTAATGTACAGTCACCCAGGGGAATGAACCCCAGTGCACAGTCACCCTGGTGAATGAATACTAGTGTACAGTCACCCAGGGCAATGAACACCAGTGCACAGTCACCCTGGGGAATGAACACTAATGCACAGTCACCCTGGGGAATGCACACCAGTGCACAGTCACCCTGGGGAATGAACACCAGTGCGCAGTCACCCTGGGGAATGAACACCTGTGCACAGTCACCCTGGTGAATGAACACTAATGCACAGTCACCCAGGGGAATGAACACCAGTGCGCAGTCACCCTGGGGAATGAACACTAATGCACAGTCACCTTGGTGAATGAACACCATTGCACAGTCACCCTGGGGAATGAACACTAATGCACAGTCACCCTGGTGAATGAACACCTGTGCACAGTCACCCTGGTGAATGTACACTAATGCACAGTCACCCAGGGGAATGAACACCAGTGCGCAGTCACCCTGGGGAATGAACACTAATGCACAGTCACCTTGGTGAATGAACACCAGTGCACAGTCACCCTGGGGAATGAACATTAATGCACAGTCACCCAGGGGAATGAACACTAGTGCACAGTCACCCTGGGGAATGAATACTAGTGTACAGTCACCCTGGGGAATGAACACTAATGCACAGTCACCCTGGTGAATGAACACTAGTGTACAGTCACCCAGGGGAATGAACACCAGTGCACAGTCACCCAGGGCAATGAACAGCAGTGCACAGTCACCCTGGGGAATGAACACTAATGCACAGTCACCCATGGGAATGAACACCAGTGCACAGTCACCCTGGTGAATGAACAACAGTGCACAGTCACCCAGGGGAATGAACACTAATGCACAGTCACCCTGGTGAATGAACAACAGTGCACAGTCACCCTGGTGAATGAACACTAATGCACAGTCACCCTGGTGAATGAACAACAGTGCACAGTCACCCTGGTGAATGAACACTAGTGCACACTCACCCTGGTGAATGAACACTAGTGCACAGTCACCCTGGTGAATGAACACCAGTGCACAGTCACCCTGGGGAATGAACACTAGTGCACAGTCACCCTGGTGAATGAACACCAGTGCACAGTCACCCTGGGGAATGAACACTAGTGCACACTCACCCTGGTGAATGAACACTAGTGCACAGTCACCCTGGTGAATGAACACCAGTGCACACTCACCCTGGGGAATGAACACGAATGCACAGTCACCCACGGCAATGAACACTAGTGCACAGTCACCCATGGGAATGAAAAACCAGTGCACAGTCACCCTGGTGAATGAACACCAGGGCACAGTCACCCTGGGGAATGAACACTAATGCACAGTCACCCTGGGGAATGAACACCAGTGCACAGTCACCCTGGGGAATGAACACTAATGCACAGTCACCCAGGGCAATGAACACCAGTGCACAGTCACCCTGGTGAATCCACGCCACTGTCCCAATGAATACACCCCAACCACAGTCACCCTGGGGAATGAACACCAGTGCACACTCACCCTGGTGAATGAACACCAGTGCGCAGTCACGCTGGGGAATGAACACTAATGCACAGTCACCCAGGGGAATGAACACTAGTGCAGTCACCCTGGGGAATGAACACTAATGCACAGTCACCCTGGGGAATGAACACTAGTGCACAGTCACCCATGGGAATGAACACCAGTGCACAGTCACCCTGGGGAATGAACACCAGTGCGCAGTCACCCTGGTGAATGAACACCAGTGCACAGTCACCCTGGGGAATGAACACTCATGCACAGTCACCCAGGGGAATGAACACCAGTGCACAGTCACCCAGCAGAATGAACACTAATGCACAGTCACCCAGGGCAATGAACACCAGTGCACAGTCACCCTGGGGAATGAACACTCATGCACAACCACCCAGGTGAATGAACACCAGTGCACAGTCACCCTGGTGAATGAACACTCGTGCACAATCACCCAGGGGAATGAACACCAGTGCACAGTCACCCAGGGCAATGAACACCAGTGCACAGTCACCCTGGGGAATGAACACTCATGCACAGTCACCCTGGTGAATGAACACCAGTGCACAGTCACCCTGGGGAATGAACACTCATGCACAGTCACCCAGGGGAATGAACACCAGTGCACAGTCACCCTGGGGAATGAACACCAGTGCACAGTCACCCTGGGGAATGAACACTCATGCACAGTCACCCAGGGGAATGAACACCAGTGCACAGTCACCCAGCAGAATGAACACTAATGCACAGTCACCCAGGGCAATGAACACCAGTGCACAGTCACCCTGGGGAATGAACACTCATGCACAACCACCCAGGTGAATGAACACCAGTGCACAGTCACCCTGGTGAATGAACACTCGTGCACAATCACCCAGGGGAATGAACACCAGTGCACAGTCACCCAGGGCAATGAACACCAGTGCACAGTCACCCTGGGGAATGAACACTCATGCACAGTCACCCTGGTGAATGAACACCAGTGCACAGTCACCCTGGGGAATGAACACTCATGCACAGTCACCCAGGGGAATGAACACCAGTGCACAGTCACCCTGGGGAATGAACACTCATGCACAGTCACCCAGGGGAATGAACACCAGTGCACAGTCACCCAGGGGAATGAACACTAATGCACAGTCACCCAGGGGAATGAACACTCGTGCACAGTCACCCTGGTGAATGAACACTAAGGCACAGTCACCCCAGGGAATGAACACTAATGCACAGTCACCCTGGGGAATGAACACCAGCGCACAGTCACCCTGGGTAATGAACACTAATGCACATTCACCTTGGTGAATGAATACTAGTGTACAGTCATCCAGGGGAATGAACACTAATGCACAGTCACCCTGGTGAATGAACACTAGTGCACAGTCACCCAGGGGAATGAACACCAGTGCACAGTCACCCAGGGCAATGAACACCAGTGCACAGTCACCCTGCGGAATGAACACTAATGCACAGTCACCCAGGGGAATGAACACCAGTGCACAGTCACCCTGGTGAATGAACACCAGTGCAGTCACCCAGGGGAATGAACACCAGTGCACAGTCACCCAGGGCAATGAACACCAGTGCACAGTCACCCTGGGGAATGAACACTAATGCACAGTCACCCAGGGGAATGAACACCAGTGCACAGTCACCCTGGTGAATGAACACCAGTGCAGTCACCCATGGGAATGAACACCAGTGCACAGTCACCCTGGTGAATGAACACTAATGCACAGTCACCCTGGGGAATGCACACCAGTGCAGAGTCACCCTGGGGAATGAACACTAATGCACAGTCACCCAGGGGAATGAACACCAGTGCGCAGTCACCCAGGGCAATGAACACTAATGCACAGTCACCCTGGGGAATGCACACCAGTGCAGAGTCACCCTGGGGAATGAACACTAATGCACAGTCACCCTGGGGAATGCACACCAGTGCAGAGTCACCCTGGGGAATGAACACTAATGCACAGTCACCCAGGGGAATGAACACCAGTGCGCAGTCACCCAGGGCAATGAACACCTGTGCACAGTCACCCAGGGGAATGAACACCAGTGCGCAGTCACCCAGGGCAATGAACACCAGTGCACAGTCACCCTGGGGAATGAACACTAATGCACAGTCACCCAGGGGAATGAACACCAGTGCACACTCACCCTGGGGAATGAACACTAATGCACAGTCACCCTGGGGAATGCACACCAGTGCACAGTCACCCTGGGGAATGAACACCAGTGCGCAGTCACCCTGGGGAATGAACACCTGTGCACAGTCACCCTGGGGAATGAACACTAATGCACAGTCACCCAGGGGAATGAACACCAGTGCACAGTCACCCTGGGGAATGAACACCAGTGCGCAGTCACCCTGGGGAATGAACACCAGTACACAGTCACCCTGGGGAATGAACACTAATGCACAGTCACCCAGGGGAATGAACACCAGTGCACAGTCACCCTGGGGAATGAACACCAGTGCGCAGTCACTCTGGGGAATGAACACCAGTGCACAGTCAGCCTGGGGAATGAACACCTGTGCACAGTCACCCAGGGCAATGAACACCAGTGCACAGTCACCCAGGGGAATGAACACGAATGCACAGTCACCCTGGGGAATGAACACCAGCGCACAGTCACCCTGGGGAATGAACACTAATGCACAGTCACCCTGGTGAATGAACACTAGTGTACAGTCACCCAGGGGAATGAACACCAGTGCACAGTCACCCAGGGCAATGAACACCAGTGCACAGTCACCCTGGGGAATGAACACTAATGCACAGTCACCCAGGGGAATGAACACCAGTGCACAGTCACCCTGGTGAATGAACACCAGTGCAGTCACCCAGGGGAATGAACACTAATGCACAGTCACCCTGGGGAATGCACACCAGTGCAGAGTCACCCTGGGGAATGAACACTAATGCACAGTCACCCAGGGGAATGAACACCAGTGCAGTCACCCAGGGGAATGAACACTAATGCACAGTCACCCTGGGGAATGCACACCAGTGCAGAGTCACCCTGGGGAATGAACACTAATGCACAGTCACCCATGGGAATGAACACCAGTGCACAGTCACCCTGGTGAATGAACACCAGTGCAGTCACCCAGGGGAATGAACACTAGTGCAGTCACCCTGGGGAATGCACACCAGTGCAGAGTCACCCTGGGGAATGAACACTAATGCACAGTCACCCAGGGCAATGAACACCTGTGCACAGTCACCCAGGGGAATGAACACCAGTGCGCAGTCACCCTGGGGAATGAACACCTGTGCACAGTCACCCAGGGCAATGAACACCAGTGCACAGTCACCCAGGGGAATGAACACGAATGCACAGTCACCCTGGGGAATGAACACCAGTGCACAGTCACCCAGGGCAATGAACACCAGTGCACAGTCACCCTGGGGAATGAACACTAATGCACAGTCACCCAGGGGAATGAACACCAGTGCACAGTCATCCAGGGGAATGAACACTAATGCACAGTCACCCTGGGGAATGCACATCAGTGCACAGTCACCCTCGGGAATGAACACCAGTGCGCAGCTACCCTGGGGAATGAACACCTGTGCACAGTCACCCTGGTGAATGAACACTAATGCACAGTCACCCTGGTGAATGAACACCAGTGCACAGTCACCCAGGGGAATGAACACTAATGCACAGTCACCCAGGGGAATGAACACCAGTGCACAGTCACCCTGGGGAATGAACACTCATGCACAACCACCCAGGTGAATGAACACCAGTGCACAGTCACCCTGGTGAATGAACACTAGTGCACAATCACCCAGGGGAATGAACACCAGTGCACAGTCACCCTGGTGAATGAACACTAAGGCACAGTCACCCTGGGGAATGAACACCAGTGCACAGTCACCCAGGGGAATGAACACTCGTGCACAATCACCCAGGGGAATGAACACCAGTGCACAGTCACCCTGGTGAATGAACACTAAGGCACAGTCACCCTGGGGAATGAACACTAATGCACAGTCACCCAGGGGAATGAACACCAGTGCACACTCACCCAGGGGAATGAACACTCGTGCACAGTCACCCTGGTGAATGAACACTAATGCACAGTCACCCAGGGGAATGAACACCAGTGCACAGTCACCCAGGGGAATGAACACTAATGCACAGTCACCCAGGGGAATGAACACCAGTGCACAGTCACCCAGCGGAATGAACACTAATGCACAGTCACCCAGGGCAATGAACACCAGTGCACAGTCACCCTGGGGAATGAACACTCATGCACAACCACCCAGGTGAATGAACACCAGTGCACAGTCACCCTGGTGAATGAACACTAGTGCACAATCACCCAGGGGAATGAACACCAGTGCACAGTCACCCTGGTGAATGAACACTAAGGCACAGTCACCCTGGGGAATGAACACTAATGCACAGTCACCCAGGGGAATGAACACCAGTGCACAGTCACCCTGGGGAATGAACACCAGTGCACAGTCACCCAGGGGAATGAACACTAATGCACATTCACCTTGGTGAATGAATACTTGTGCACAGTCATCCAGGGGAATGAACACTAATGCACAGTCACCCTGGTGAATGAACACTAGTGTACAGTCACCCAGGGGAATGAACACCAGTGCACAGTCACCCAGGGCAATGAACACTAATGCACAGTCACCCTGGGGAATGAACACCAGTGCGCAGTCACCCTGGGGAATGAACACTAATGCACAGTCACCCTGGGGAATGAACACCAGCGCACAGTCACCCTGGGGAATGAACACTAATGCACATTCACCTTGGTGAATGAATACTTGTGCACAGTCATCCAGGGGAATGAACACTAATGCACAGTCACCCTGGTGAATGAACACTAGTGTACAGTCACCCAGGGGAATGAACACCAGTGCACAGTCACCCTGGGGAATGAACACTAATGCACAGTCACCCAGGGGAATGAACACCAGTGCACAGTCACCCATGGGAATGAACACCAGTGCACAGTCACCCAGGGCAATGAACACCAGTGCACAGTCACCCTGGTGAATGAACACCAGTGCGCAGTCACCCAGGGGAATGAACACTAATGCACAGTCACCCTGGGGAATGCACACCAGTGCACAGTCACCCTGGGGAATGAACACTAATGCACAGTCACCCAGGGGAATGAACACCAGTGCGCAGTCACCCAGGGCAATGAACACCTGTGCACAGTCACCCAGGGGAATGAACACTAATGCACAGTCACCCAGGGGAATGAACACCAGTGCACAGTCACCCTGGGGAATGAACACTAATGCACAGTCACCCTGGGGAATGCACACCAGTGCACAGTCACCCTGGGGAATGAACACCAGTGCGCAGTCACCCTGGGGAATGAACACCTGTGCACAGTCACCCTGGTGAATGAACACCAGTGCACAGTCACCCTGGGGAATGAACACTAGTGCACACTCACCCTGGTGAGTGAACACTAGTGCACAGTCACCCTGGTGAATGAACACCAGTGCACACTCACCCTGGGGAATGAACACGAATGCACAGTCACCCTGGTGAATGAACACCAGTGCACAGTCACCCTGGGGAATGAACACTAATGCACATTCACCCAGGGCAATGAACACCAGTGCGCAGTCACCCTGGGGAATGAACACTAATGCACAGTCACCCACGGCAATGAACACTAGTGCACAGTCACCCATGGGAATGAAAAACCAGTGCACAGTCACCCTGGTGAATCCACGCCACTGTCCCAATGAATGCACCCCAACCACAGTCACCCTGGTGAATGAACACCAGTGCGCAGTCACGCTGGGGAATGAACACTAATGCACAGTCACCCTGGGGAATGAACACCAGTGCACAGTCACCCTGGGGAATGAACACTAATGCACAGTCACCCAGGGCAATGAACACCAGTGCACAGTCACCCTGGTGAATCCACGCCACTGTCCCAATGAATACACCCCAACCACAGTCACCCTGGGGAATGAACACCAGTGCACACTCACCCTGGTGAATGAACACCAGTGCGCAGTCACGCTGGGGAATGAACACTAATGCACAGTCACCCAGGGGAATGAACACTAGTGCAGTCACCCTGGGGAATGAACACTAATGCACAGTCACCCTGGGGAATGAACACTAGTGCACAGTCACCCATGGGAATGAACACCAGTGCACAGTCACCCTGGGGAATGAACACCAGTGCGCAGTCACCCTGGTGAATGAACACCAGTGCACAGTCACCCTGGGGAATGAACACTCATGCACAGTCACCCAGGGGAATGAACACCAGTGCACAGTCACCCAGCGGAATGAACACTAATGCACAGTCACCCAGGGCAATGAACACCAGTGCACAGTCACCCTGGGGAATGAACACTCATGCACAACCACCCAGGTGAATGAACACCAGTGCACAGTCACCCTGGTGAATGAACACTCGTGCACAATCACCCAGGGGAATGAACACCAGTGCACAGTCACCCTGGGGAATGAACACTCATGCACAGTCACCCTGGTGAATGAACACCAGTGCACAGTCACCCTGGGGAATGAACACTAATGCACAGTCACCCAGGGCAATGAACACCAGTGCACAGTCACCCTGGGGAATGAACACTCATGCACAGTCACCCAGGGGAATGAACACCAGTGCACAGTCACCCTGGGGAATGAACACTCATGCACAGTCACCCAGGGGAATGAACACCAGTGCACAGTCACCCAGGGGAATGAACACTCGTGCACAGTCACCCTGGTGAATGAACACTAAGGCACAGTCACCCTGGGGAATGAACACTAATGCACAGTCACCCAGGGGAATGAACACCAGTGCACAGTCACCCAGGGCAATGAACACCAGTGCACAGTCACCCTGGGGAATGAACACTCGTGCACAGTCACCCTGGTGAATGAACACTAAGGCACAGTCACCCTGGGGAATGAACACTAATGCACAGTCACCCAGGGGAATGAACACCAGTGCACAGTCACCCAGGGGAATGAACACTAATGCACAGTCACCCTGGGGAATGAACACAAGCGCACATTCACCTTGGTGAATGAATACTAGTGTACAGTCATCCAGGGGAATGAACACTAATGCACAGTCACCCTGGTGAATGAACACTAGTGTACAGTCACCCTGGGGAATGAACACTAATGCACAGTCACCCTGGGGAATGCACACCAGTGCAGAGTCACCCTGGGGAATGAACACTAATGCACAGTCACCCAGGGGAATGAACACCAGTGCGCAGTCACCCAGGGCAATGAACACCTGTGCACAGTCACCCAGGGGAATGAACACCAGTGCGCAGTCACCCAGGGCAATGAACACCAGTGCACAGTCACCCTGGGGAATGAACACTAATGCACAGTCACCCAGGGGAATGAACACCAGTGCACAGTCACCCTGGGGAATGCACACCAGTGCACAGTCACCCTGGGGAATGAACACCAGTGCGCAGTCACCCTGGGGAATGAACACCTGTGCACAGTCACCCTGGTGAATAAACACTAGTGTACAGTCACCCTGGTGAATGAACACCAGTGCACAGTCACCCTGGGGAATGCACACCAGTGCAGAGTCACCCTGGGGAATGAACACTAATGCACATTCACCCTGGTGAATGAACACCAGTGCACAGTCACCCAGGGGAATGAACACTAATGCACAGTCACCCAGGGCAATGAACACCAGTGCACAGTCACCCAGGGGAATGAACACTGGTGCACAGTCACCCTGGTGAATGAACACCAGTGCACAGTCACCCAGGGGAATGAACACTAATGCACAGTCACCCAGGGCAATGAACACCAGTGCACAGTCACCCTGGGGCATGTACACTAATGCTCAGTCATCCTGGGCAATGAACACCAGTGTACAGTCACCCAGGGGAATGAACACCAGTGCGCAGTCACCCAGGGCAATGAACACCAGTGCACAGTCACCCAGGGGAATGAACACCAGTGCACAGTCACCCTGGGGAATGAACACCAGTGCACAGTCACCTTGGTGAATGAACACTAGTGCACAGTCACCCAGGGCAGTGAACACCAGTGCACAGTCACCCTGGTGAATGAACTCCAGTGCGCAGTCACCCAGGGCAATGAACACCAGTGCACAGTCACCCAGGGGAATGAGCACCTGTGTACAGTCACCCAGGTGGATGAACACCAGTGCACAGTCACCCAGGGCAATGAACACCAGTGCACAGTCACCCTGGGGAATGAACACTCATGCACAGTCACCCTGGTGAATGAACACCAGTGCACAGTCACCCTGGTGAATCCACGCCACTGTCCCAATGAATACACCCCAACCACAGTCACCCAGGGCAATGAACACCAGTGCACAGTCACCCAGGGGAATGAACACCAGTGCACAGTCACCCAGGGCAATGAACACCAGTGTACAGTCACCCTGTTGAATGAACACGAATGCACAGTCACCCAGGGGAATGAACACTAATGCACAGTCACCCTGGTGAATGACACCAGTGCACAGTCACCCAGGGCAATGAACACCAGTGCACAGTCACCCAGGTGAATGAACACCAGTGCACAGTCACCCTGGTGAATGAACACTCGTGCACAGTCACCCAGGGGAATGAACACCAGTGCACAGTCACCCAGGGCAATGAACACCAGTGTACAGTCACCCTGGTGAATGAACACTAATGCACAGTCACCCTGGGGAATGAACACCAGTGCACAGTCACCCAGGGCAATGAACACCAGTGCACAGTCACCCAGGGGAATGAACACTGGTGCACAGTCACCCTGGTGAATGAACACCAGTGCACAGTCACCCAGGGGAATGAACACTAATGCACAGTCACCCAGGGCAATGAACACCAGTGCACAGTCACCCTGGGGAATGTACACTAATGCTCAGTCATCCAGGGCAATGAACACCAGTGTACAGTCACCCAGGGGAATGAACACCAGTGCGCAGTCACCCAGGGCAATGAACACCAGTGCACAGTCACCCAGGGGAATGAACACTAATGCACAGTCACCCTGGGGAATGAACACCAGTGCACAGTCACCTTGGTGAATGAACACTAGTGCACAGTCACCCAGGGCAATGAACACCAGTGCACAGTCACCCTGGTGAATGAACACCAGTGCACAGTCACCCAGGGCAATGAACACCAGTGCACAGTCACCCTGGTGAATGAACACTAGTGCACAGTCACCCAGGGCAATGAACACCAGTGTACTGTCACCCTGGTGAATGAACACCAGTGCACAATCACCCAGGGCAATGAACACCAGTGCACAGTCACCCTGGTGAATGAACACCAGTGCACAGTCACCCAGGGCAATGAACACCAGTGCATAGTCACCCTGGGGAATGAACACCAGTGCACAGTCACCCAGGGCAATGAACACCAGTGCACAGTCACCCTGGTGAATGAACACCAGTGCACAGTCACCCTGGTGAATCCACGCCACTGGCCCAATGAATACACCCCAACCACAGTCACCCTGGTGAATGAACACCAGTGACCCCAGCGTCGGTCACTGAACACTCACTGAAACCAGGCTTCAGTGACCCGCTGCCCCTGTGATTAAATCCATTGTAATCCCTGTCTTTGGTGACCCACAGTGACCCATGCCCCTATTGACTGATCCCATGGTGATCCCCACTCCTAGTGAGCCACAGATATGTCGGCACAGTGGCGCAGTGGTTAGCACCGCAGCCTCACAGCTCCAGCGGCCCGGGTTCGGTTCTGGGTACTATCTGTGCGGAGTTTTCCAGTTCTGTGTCTGCATGGGTTTTCGCCGAGTGCTCCGGTTTCCTCCCACATCCAAAGACTTGCAGGGGATAGGTAAATTGGCCATTGTAAATTGCCCCTAGTGTAGGTAGGTGATAGGGAATATGGGATTACTGTAAGGTTAGTATAAATGGGTGGTTGTTGGTCGGCACAGACTCGGTGGGCCGAAGGGCCTGTTTCAGTGCTGTATCTCTAAATAAATAAATAAATAAATAAAGCCACTTTCTGCCTGGCCCTGGTGAGTCAGATTCACTGTTAGCTATACCCGAGAAGGAAGAGAGCTGAGGTTGCTGATGGTGCATGCATGAATTGGTGTCATTTGATAGGCTCACTGGTTTCCTTGACAACTGGCCCAAGCTGGAGAAGTGGTTTGAAGCACAGCAGAAGATTCTTGTGAAGGTGAACGGGGAGCTGGAGCAGGCTGAATTGTTGGAGAAATTGGAGATCGTCCTGGTCGAAGCCCTGTACAAGAAACAGTGTAAAGGTAAGTGGAATGGGTGCTTTTTGTCTCTCCTTCCTCACTGACACTAGGTGAAGACCCATGCCCAGAGGAAGGAGCACCAGGGCAGCAGATGCATTAGAACAGATCTGGAATTAAAAAGCTAGTCTAATGATGGCCATGAATCCATTGTCGATTGTTGTAAAAACCCATCTGGTTCACTAATGTCCTTTAGGGAAGGAAATCTGCTGTCCTTACCTGGTCTGGCCTACATGTGACTCCAGACCCACAGCAATGTGGTTGACTCTTACATGCCCTCGAAATGGCTGAGCAAGCCACTCAGTTCAAGGGCAATTAGGGATGGGCAATAAATGCAGGCCTGGCCTGTGACGCCCACATCCCATGAAAGAATACATTTTTAAAAAAGGGGAAAAAAACAGGAGTAGACTATTGTGCCCCTCGAGCTTGTTCCATCATTCAATGAGACTATGATTGATGCGAGGGAAGTAAGCAAATGGTGAATGACTGCCACCAAATTTAGTTCTGAAAAGCCTGTGTTTGAGGGACGAAGGGAAGACTGAAGTGAAGAGTTGAGTAAAATTTTTTGTGAACTGGATGCTTGTCAGTTGGATACTGATGAAGGGTTGGATCTTCTGTTAGAATTCCTGGTGAAATTTACAAGAAAGATGACCTATGGAATGTGTATGAGGTATGGCCAGACTTTGATAGATGTTGGAAACAGATGGTTATTCAATGAAGGAATATAACTTTAACAGACTGTATGGAAGATTGAGGAAATTCAACCAGGAGATCCCTGGTTCAGTGCTAGCTTTTAAATTGCTAGATTGTGCTAGGCTGCACCGCAGCCTCACAGCTCCAGCGACCCGGGTTCAATTCTGGGTACTGTCTGTGTGGAGTTTGCAAGTTCTCCCTGTGTCTGCGTGGGTTTCCTCTGGGTGCTCCGGTTTCCTCCCACAGCCAAAAGACTTGCAGGTTGATAGGTAAATTGGCCATTATAAATTGCCCCAAGTATAGGTAGGTGGTAGGGGAATATAGGGACAGGTGAGGATGTGGTAGGAATATGGGATTAGTGTAGGATTAGTATAAATGGGTGGTTGATGGTCGGCACAGACTCGGTGGGCCGAAGGGCCTGTTTCAGTGCTGTATCTCTAAATCTAAATCTAAATCTGAATATGGGCAGGCTCCTGCTTTTAACTGGGGTTCGGTTCTTAGGCAAAGACTCCTTGTTGGATCAAATGTCTGCAGCCTTAAAGAAATTCCTGGGGAAGCAGTCATTTCCTGCAGCCCTGATAGAACAAACAGGGCATTCTCTGGTGACACAAAGAATGGAGGACTCAATGTTTGCTCCATTTTGAAATGGTCCAGATACTGGAAGCAGGCGTAAGTACAATGGAAGAGTTAAAGACAGGAGGAATGAGGGTGAAAGCGCCTTTAGCAGGTCTGAATATTACAGTGGAAGACAAAATTGGAACAGCAATCATAGGTGAATGAATCCCAGGACTGCCCAAGGAGCAGTGAATAGATGCTTCAGATGTGACTCAAAGTATCATTATGCAATGAATGGCACAAAGTGAATGGGCAGAGTCCTCAAAATAACACATGACACAGAGAATTCTGGGGCAGATGAGGAAAATACTGATTAATCTGAACGAATTGTACTAGTCACAAGGAGTTTTAGTAAATGCAAAATACTGTGGATGCTGGAAATCTGAAATAAAAAGTGCTGGAAATACTCAGCAGGTCTGGCAGCATCTGTGCAGAGAGTAGCAGAGTTAACGTTTCAGGTTAGTGACCTTTCATTAAAACAGGGAGTTTTAGTCCTGCGATGAATGTGCAGGTTGCGGATTCAGTCAACTGTGCTGTGTTAGATAGTGCTTGCACATCTATAGTACGTGGAACTGATTGTTTACAATGTTCTGAAGAAGGGTCACTGACCTGAAACATTAACTCTGCTTCTGTCTCCACAGATGCTGCCAGACCTGCTGTGCATTTCCAGCATTTCTTGTTTTTGTTTTAGATTTTCAGCATCTGCAGTATTTTGCTTTTATTTTGGATACAGTGTTATCTGGATTCACTCAGTAGTGAGGATTGACACAAGGTTAAGCAGTATAAAAGTACTACCAGCTTTAGGTTTGGTGATGACAACACATTAAAGCTAGTAATTCCATGTAAAATAGCTGGAGTAAGCTACTTTATCAGTAGTGATATAGTCCCTAGTCAGATACCTTTACTGTTGAGTAAATCTTCAATGAAAAAGGCACAAATGAAACTTGATATGGAGCATGATAAAGCAATTGTATTTGGAAAGTCAGTGAATTTGCAGTTTACCCAGTCTTAACAAAACCTGATGTTTCTAGTCAGAGTGTTAGAGAAGTATTAATGGCATCAGGTGTTAAGAATCAGAGAGATTAAAAGCAAATCATCTTTTTTGCTCACCCTTCTTGTCAGAGACTAGAAACCCTGCTAAAGGTTGCAGGTGTGATTGATGAAGAGTATACGAGGATAATAGAAAAGATTTGTGGAAAGTGTGAAATCTGTAAAAAGTATCGGAGGACACTATCACGTCCTATTGTCAGCCTTCCATTGGCACGTGACTTTAATGAGGTAGTTGCCATGGAGTTAAAGGTATGGGACAAGGACGAGAATATTTTCAGTCTACATTTTAGAGACCTAGCAACTGGATTTAGCCTTTTTACAATAATAAATAGCAAGGACAAAAGGGTGATTATAGACAAAATTATGGAGAAATGGATAGGGTCTGGACTTGGGACACCAGCAAGTTTCTCACTGATAATGAAGGGGAATTTGCCAATGCCGAGTTCAGAGACATGTGGGAAAACATGAACATTATGGTTCTGAATACTGCAGTTGGAAGTGCTTTCAGCAATGGGCTCTGTGAAAGGAATCACGCAGTGGTTGATGAAATGCTGCATAAAATCTTAGCTGACCAAACTGACAACTGCTTTGGCATGGGCGGTTCATGAGAAGAATTTGCTTCAGATGGTTGGAGGATATCGTCCCTATCGATTGGTTTATGGACTGAATCCCAAATTGCTTTCGTACTGTGCGACAGACCTCCTGCTCTAGAAGGTACTACAATTAGTTCCTTTTTTCTGCACATTGAATGCTTTACATGCAGGGAGATGGGCTTTCATCAAGGCTGAGGACTGTGAGAAAATTCGCAGAGCTCTGAGGCATGTAGAAGGCCATCTGAAGTGGAATTTAGTTCTGGAGATTTGGTCTATTCTGAAAGAGAGGGCCATAGGGAATGGAAGGGCCCTGGTAAGGTAATCAGTTGTGATGGTACGACAGTAGTTATGAAGCATGGAAAGCAAACTGTTAAGGTTCATTCCTTGCGATTAATCTCAGAATGTGAGCAGTTGATAGAGGGAAATGATGCATCTTGTACCTCAAATATTCATGATGAAGGTCCTGAGGAACAGAATGAGGTAGATCAAGTGTTGATTCAGTCACGGAATAGAACTAGAAGCAGAAGTTCTCATGTTTTAGTGGCTGCCAATAAACTTGAGATAAACTGATAAGAGAAGCAAAACAGAAGAAATTGGAGAGGAGGCAGTGTGGATGGAGGGAGGTGGCAGTACGTATAGAGGGAGGAGGCGGAGTGGAGACAGAGAGGAGGAAGTGCGGACAGGGGGAGGAGGCGGGACGGATAAAGGGATGGGACAGTGCGGATAGAGGGAGGAGGAAGTGTGGATAGAGGGAGGAGGCATTGAGGATAGAGGGAGGAGGAAGTGTGGATAGAGGGAGGAGGCGGGACGGATAAAGGGATGGGAAAGTGCGGATAGAGAGAGTAGACAGTGCGGATAAAGAAAGGAGGAAGTGTGGATAGAGGGAGGATAGGGGCGGATAGAGGGAGGATAGGGGCGGATAGAGGGAGGATGGGGGCGGATAGAGGGAGGATGGGGGCGGATAGAGGGAGGATGGGGGCGGATAGAGGGAGGATGGGTGCGGATAGAAGGAGGAGGAATTGCGGATCGAGGGAGGTGGCAGTGTGGATAGAGGGAGGAGGATGTGCGGATAGAGGGAGGAGGCGGTGTGGGTAGAGGGTGGGGACAGACCGGATAGAGGGAGGAGGAAGTACGGATCAAGAAAGGAGGAAGTGGGGATAGAGGGTGGAGGAAGTGCGGATAGAGGGAGGAGGCGGTGTGGACACAGAGAGGAGGCAGTGAGGATAGGGGGAGGGGACAGTGCAGATAGAGGGAGGTGGAAGTGCAGATAGAGGGAGGAGGCAATGCTGATAGAGAGAGGAGGAAGTGCGGATTGAGGGAGAATATGTGCGGATAGAGGGAGGATAGAGGTAGGGGACAGTGCGGATAGAGGCAGGAGGCGATGCAAATAGAGGGAAGTGGAATTGCGGATAGAGGAAGGAGGAATTGCGGATAGAGGGAGGGGACAGTGCGGACAGAGGGAGGAGGAAGGGCGGATAGAGGGAGGAGGATGTGCGGACAGAGGGAGGAGCGGGTCGGATAAAGGGAAGGGACATTGCGGATAAAGGGAGGATGAAGTGCGTATAGAGGGAGGAGGAAATGCAGTTCGAGGGAGGAGGCGGTGCGGCTAGAGCGAGGAGGCAGTGCGGATAGAGGGAGGAGGAAGAGGGGATTCAGGGGGGAGGAACTGTGGATAGAGGGAGGAGGCAGTGCGAATGGAGGGAGGAGGAAATGCGGATAGAGGGAGGAGACGGACCGGATAGGGGGAGGAGGATGTGCAGATAAAGAAAGAAGGAAGTGCGGATCAAGGGAGGAGTCAGTGCAGATAGAGGGAGGAGTCAGTGCAGATAGAGGGAGGAGTCAGTGCGGATAGAGGGAGGAGTCAGTGCGGATACAGGGAGGAGTCAGTGCGGACAGAGGGAGGAGACGGTGCGGATAGAGGGAGGAGGAATGCGGATGCAGAAAAGAGGAAGTGCGGATAGAGGGAGGGGACAGTGCGGATAGAGTGAGGAGGCAGTGCGGATACAGGGAGGGGATGGTGCGGATACAGGGAGGGTACGGTGCAAATACATGGAGGGGACGGTGCGGAGACAGGGAGCAGGCGGTGCGGAGACAGGGAGCAGGCAGTGAGGGTACAAGGAGGAGGCAGTGAGGGGACAAGGAGGAGGCAGTGACGAGATGTGGGGAGGTAGTGAGGATAGAAGGAGGAGGCAGTGAGGATACAAGGAGGAGGCAGTGAGGATACAAGGAGGAGGCAGTGAGAAGATGGGAGGAGGTAGGCTATGGGGGGTGGTATTGAGGATACCAGAGTAGACAGTGAAGAGATGTGGGGAGGTACAAAGAACAAAGAAAATGACAGCACAGGAACAGGCCCTTCGGCCCTCCAAGCCTGCGCCGATCCAGATCCTCTATCTAAACATGACGCCTATTTTCTAAGGGTCTGTATCTCTTTACTTCCTGCCCATTCATGTATCTGTCTAGATACATCTTAAAAGACGCTATCGTGCCCGCATCTACCACCTCCGCTGGCAACGCGTTCCAGGCACCCACCACCCTCTGCGTAAAGAACTTTCCACGCATATCCCCCCTAAACTTTTCCCCTCTCACTTTGAACTCGTGACCCCTAGTAATTGAATCCCCCACTCTGGGAAAAAGCTTCTTGCTATCCAACCTGTCTATACCTCTCATGATTTTGTACACCTCAATCAGGTCCCCCCTCAACCTCCGTCTTTCTAATGAAAATAATCCTAATCTACTCAACCTCTCTTCATAGCTAGCGCCCTCCATACCAGGCAACATCCTGGTGAACCTCCTCTGCACCCTCTCCAAAGCAACCACATCCTTTTGGTAATGTGGCGACCAGAACTGCATGCAGTATTCCAAATGTGGCCGAACCAAAGTCCTATACAACTGTAACATGACCTGCCAACTCTTGTACTCAATACCCCGTCCGATGAAGGAAAGCATGCCGTATGCCTTCTTGACCACTCTATTGACCTGCGTTGCCACCTGCAGGGAACAATGGACCTGAACACCCAAATCTCTCTGTACATCAATTTTCCCCAGGACTTTTCCATTTACTGTTTAGTTCACTCTTGAATTGGATCTTCCAAAATGCATCACCTCACATTTGCCCTGATTGAACTCCATCTGCCATTTCTCTGCCCAACTCTCCAATCTATCTATATTCTGCTGTATTCTCTGACAGTCCCCTTCACTATCTGCTACTCCACCAATCTTAGTGTCGTCTGCAAACTTGCTAATCAGACCACCGATACTTTCCTCCAAATCATTTATGTATATCACAAACAACAGTGGTCCCAGCACGGATCCCTGTGGAACACCACGGGTCACACGTCTCCATTTTGAGAAACTCCCTTCCACTGCTACTCTCTGTCTCCTGTTGCCCAGCCAGTTCTTTATCCATCTAGCTAGTACACCTTGGACCCCATGCGCCTTCACTTTCTCCATCAGCCTACCATGGGGAACCTTATCAAACGCCTTACTGAAGTCCATGTATATGACATCTACAGCCCTTCCCTCATCAATCAACTTTGTCACTTCCTCAAAGAATTCTATTAAGTTGCTAAGACATGACCTTCCCTGCACAAAACCATGTTGCCTATCACTGATAAGCCCATTTTCTTCCAAATGGGAATCGATCCTATCCCTCAGTATCTTCTCCAGCAGCTTCCCTACCACTGATGTCAGGCTCACCGGTCTATAATTACCTGGATTATCCCTGCTACCCTTCTTAAACAAGGGGACAACATTAGCAATTCTCCAGTCCTCCGGGACCTCACCCGTGTTTAAGGATGCTGCAAAGATATCTGTTAAGGCCCCAGCTATTTCCTCTCTCGCTTCCCACAGTAACCTGGGATAGATCCCATCCGGACCTGGGGACTTGTCCACCTTAATGCCTTTTAGAATACCCAACACTTCCTCCCTCCTTATGCCGACTTGACCTAGAGTAATCAAACATCTGTTCCTAACCTCAACATCCGTCATGTCCCTCTCCTCGGTGAATACCGATGCAAAGTACTCGTTTAGAATCTCACCCATTTTCTCTGACTCCATGCATAACTTTCCTCCTTTGTCCTTGAGTGGGCCAATCCTTTCTCTAGTTACCCTCTTGCTCCTTATATATGAATAAAAGGCTTTGGGATTTTCCTTAACCCTGTTTGCTAAAGATATTTCATGACCCCTTTTAGCCCTCTTAATTCCTCGTTTCAGATTGGTTCTACATTCCCGATATTCTTTCAAAGCTTCGTCTTTCTTCAGCTGCCTAGACCTTATGTATGCTTCCTTTTTCCTCTTAGCTAGTCTCACAATTTCACCTGTCATCCATGGTTCCCTAATCTTACCATTTCTATCCCTCATTTTCACAGGAACATGTCTCTCCTGCACGCTAATCAACCTCTCTTTAAAAGCCTCCCACATATCACATGTGGATTTACCTTCAAACAGCTGCTCCCAATCTACATTTCCCAGCTCCTGCCGAATTTTGGTATAGTTGGCCTTCCCCCAATTTAGCACTCTTCCTTTAGGACCACTCTCGTCTTTGTCCATGAGTATTTTAAAGCTTACGGAATTGTGATCACTATTCCCAAAGTAGTCCCCTACTGAAACTTCAACCACCTGGCCGAGCTCATTCCCCAACACCAGGTCCAGTATGGCCCCTTCCCGAGTTGGACTATTTACATACTGCTCTAGAAAACCCTCCTGGATGCTCCTTACAAATTCTGCTCCATCTGGACCTCTAACACTAAGTGAATCCCAGTCAATGTTGGGAAAATTAAAATCTCCTATCACCACCACCCTGTTGCTCCTACATCTTTCCATAATCTGTTTACATATTTGTACGTCTATCTCACGCTCGCTGTTGGGAGGCCTGTAGTGCAGCCCCAACATTGTTACCGTACCCTTCCTATTTCTGAGTTCTGCCCATATTGCCTCACTGCTCGAGTCCTCCATAGTGCCCTCCTTCAGCACAGCTGTGATATCCTCTTTGACCAGTAATGCAACTCCTCCACCCCTTTTACCTCCCTCTCTATCCCGCCTGAAGCATCGATATCCTGGAATATTTAGTTGCCAATCATGCCCTTCCCTCAACCAAGTCTCAGTAATAGCAATAACATCATACTCCCAGGTACTAATCCAAGCCCTAAGTTCATCTGCCTTACCTACTACACTTCTTGCATTAAAACAAATGCACCTCAGACCACCAGTCCCTTTGCTTTCATCATCTGCTCCCTGTCTACTCTTTTCCTTAGTCACGCTGACTTCATTATCTAGTTCCTTACAGGCTTTAGTTACTACCTCCTTACTGTCCACTGACCTCCTCATTTGCTTCCCATCCCCCTGCCACATTAGTTTAAACCCTCCCCAACAGCGTTAGCAAAAGCACTCCCAAGGACATTGGTTCCAGTCCGGCCCAGGTGTAGACCGTCCAATTTGTAATAGTCCCACCTCCCCCAGAACCGGTCCCAATGTCCCAAAAATCTGAACCCCTCCTTCCTGCACCATCTCTCAAGCCACGAATTCATCCTGACTATTCTTTCATTTCTACTCTATCACGTGGCACAGGTGGCAATCCTGAGATTACTACCTCTGAGGTCCTACTTTTTAACTTGGCTCCTAACTCCCTAAATTCTGCTTGTAGGACCTCATCCCGTTTTTTACCTATATCATTGGTGCCTATGTGCACAATGATAACTGGCTGTTCACCCTTCCCCTTCAGAATGTTCTGCAGCCGATCTGAGACATCCCTGACCCGTGCACCTGGGAGGCAACATACCATTCGGGAGTCTCGTTTTCGACCACAGAACCACCTATCTTCTCCCCTTACAATCGAATCCCCAATGACTATAGCCCTTCCACTCTTTCTCCCGCCCTTCCGAACAGCAGAGCCAGCCACGGTGCCATGAACCTGGCTACTGCTGCCTTCCCCTGGTGAGCCATCTCCCTCAACAGTATCCAAAATGGTATACTTGTTTTGGAGGGAGATGACCGCGGGGGACTCCTGCGCTGCCTTCCTGCTCTTTCTCTGCCTTTTGGTTACCCATTCCCTTTCTCCCTCAGCAATCCTAATCTGCGGTGTGACCAATTCGCTAAACGTGCTATCCACGACCTCCTCAGCATCGCGCATGCTCCAAAGTGAGTCCTTCCGCAGCTCCAGAGCCGTCATGCGGTCTAACAAGAGCTGCAGCTGGACACACTTCCTGCACGTGAAGGAGTCAGGGACATCAGCCGTGTCCCTGAGCTCCCACATTGAGCAAGAGGAGCATGACACGGGTCTGAGATCTCCTGCCATTTTTAATCTTAAGCTTAACTTAGTTAAATGAAAAAGGAACGAAAAGTTTTTACCAATCACACAATAAAAAAAAAGAGAAATAGAAAAAGCCTTACCTTATCTACACACCACCGAGTCCTTTTTTTTTTGGTTAGAGGAGGAGGGCGGGTGGGAGACACTACCCGTGTAGTGTCTCGGGTTCAGAAATGGCCCAAATATATAGGGTTTTACTTACCCAGCAGCTCCCTGGTCTCCGCCGAAAACAAAAGGAAATTAAGTTTACTTTGAAACTGACCTTCCCAGCTGATCACTCGCTCGCACTCTCTGCTCCCGAATAAGCTGCTGCAATGAAAGCAAGGTAGTGAGGATACAAGGAATAGAGTCATTGAGTTGTAGAGTCATAGAGTTATACAGCATGGAAACTGGCCCTTAAGCCCATCATGTCTGTGCCGGCCATCAAGCACCTAACTATTCTAATCCCATTTTCCAGCACTGGGCCTGTAGCGTTGTATGCTATGGCGTTTCAAGTGCTCATCTGAATACTTCTTAAATGTTGTGAGGGTTCCTGCCTCTACCACCTCTTCAGGCAGTGCGTTCCAGATTCCAACCACCCTTTGGGTGAAAATGTTTTTCCTCAAATCCCCTCTAAACCTCCTGCCTCTTACCTTAAATTTATGCCCCCTGGTTATTGACCCCTCCGCTAAGGGAAAAAGTCTCTTCCTATCTAACCTAACAATGCCCCTCATAATTTTGTATACCTCAATCATGTCCCCCCTCAGCCTTCTCTATTCTAAGGAAAACAACCCTAACCTTTTCGGTCTCTCTTCATAGCTGAAATGCACCAGCCCAGGCAACATCCTGGTGAATCTCCTCTGCACCCTCTCCAGTGCAATCACATCCTTCCTATAGTGTGGTGCCCAGAACTGTACACAGTACTCCAGTGGTGGCCTAACTGGTGTTTTATACAGCTCCATCATAACCTCCCTGCTCTTATATTTTATGCCTCGGCTAATAAAGGCAAGTATCCCATATGCCTTCCGAACCACCTTATCTACCTGTGCCTTCAGTGATCTATGGACAAGTACACCAAGGTCCGTCTGATCTTCTGTACTGCCTAGGGTTCTACCATCCATTATATATTCCCTTGCCTTGATAGTCCTCCCAAAATACATCACCTCACACTTCTCAGGATTAAATTCCATTTGCCACAGCTCCGCCCTCCTTACCAGCCCATCTATATCGTCCTGTAATCTAAGGCTTTCCTCCTCATTAGTTACAACACCACCAATTTACGTGTCATCTGCGAACTTACTTATACCTCATATATTCACGTCAAAATCATTAATGTACACTACAAACAGCAAGTGTCCCAGCACCGATCCCTGTGGGACACCACTGGTCACAGGCTTCCACTCGCAAAAACAACCCTCAACCATTACCTAGTTTCCTGCCACTAAGCCAATTTTGGATCCAATTTGCCAAATTGCCCTGGATCCCATGGGCTCTTACCTTCTTAACCAATCTCCCATGCAAGACCTTATCAAAAGCCTTACTGAAGTCCCTGTAGACTACATCAACTGCTTTATCCTCAGCTACACATCCAGTCACCTCCTCGAAAAATTCACTCAAGTTGGTTAGACATGATCTCCCCCGTCAAAGCCATGCTGACTATCCCTGATTATTCTCTGCCTCTCCAAGTGGAGATTAATCCTGTCCCTCAGAATTATTTCCAATAATTTCCCAATCACTGATGTTAGACTCACCGGCCTGTAATTACCTGGTCTATCCCTGCTACCCTTCTTGAATAATGGTACCACATTCGCTGTCCTCCAGTCCTCTGGCACCTCTCCTATGGCCAGAGAGGATTTGAAAATTTGTGTTAGAGCCCCTGCTATCACCTCCCTTGCCTCACATAACAGCCTGGGATACATCTCATCTGGGCCTGGGGATTTATCCACTTTTAAGCCCGCTATAACAGCTAATACTTCCTCCCTTTCAATGCTAATATGTTCAAGTATATCACAATCCCCCTCCCTGATCTCTACACCTACATCGTCCTTCTCCATAGTGAACACAGATGAAAAGTAATTATTTAAAACCTCACCTATGTCCTCTGGCTCCACACACAGATTGCCACTTTGATCCCTAATGGACCCTACTCTTTCCCTGGTTATCCTCGCCCTTAATATACTTATAAAACGCCTTAGGATTTTCCTTTATCTTGCCTGCCAATGTTTTTTCATGTCCCCTCTTCACTCTCCTAATTACAGTTTTAAGTACCCCCCCTACACTTTCTATACTCCTGCAATGCCTCTGCTGTTTTCAGCGCTCCGAATCTGCCATAAGCCTCCTTTGTTTTCCTGATCCAATCCTCTATATCCCTTGACATCCAGGGTTCCCTGGACTTGTTGATCCTACCCTTCACCTTAACGGGTACATGTTGGCTCTGAACCCTCACTATTTCCTCTTGAATGACTCCCACTGGACAGATGTAGACTTTCCTACAAGTAGCTGCTCCCAGTCCACTTTGGCCAGATTCTGTTTTATCAAATTGAAATTGGCCTTCCCCCAATTCAGTACCTTTATTTCTGGCCCGTCTTTGTCCTTTTCCATAACTACCTTAAATCTTACAGAGTTTTGGTCACTATCCCCGAAATGCTCCCCCACTGACACTTCTATCACTTGTCCAGCTTCGTTCCCTAGGGTTAGGTCCAGTACTGCCCCTTTTCTTGTAGGACTTTCCATGTACTGGCTCAAAAAGCTCTCCTGTATGCATTTTAAGAATTCCGCCCCCTTTAAGCCTTTTACACTAAGACTATCCCAGTTGATATTAGGTAATTTGAAATCCCCTACTATTATTACCCTATTATTTTTGCACCTCGCTGAGATTTGCCTTCATATTTGTTCCTCTATCTCTGGTCGCCACACTTCCAGAAGGACGTGGAGGCTTTGGAGAGGGTACAGAGGAGGTTTACCAGGATGTTGCCTGGTCTGGAGGGCATTAGCTATGAGGAGAGGTTGGAAAAACTCGGATTGTTTTCACTGGAACGACGGAGGTGGAGGGGCGACATGATAGAGGTTTACAAAGTTATGAGCGGCATGGACAGAGTGGATAGTCAGAAGCCTCTTCCCAGGGTGGAAGAGTCAGTTACTAGGGGACATAGGTTTAAGGTGCGAGGGGCAAAGTTATTTACACAGAGGGTGGTGAGTGCCTGGAACTTGCTGCCAGGGGAGGTGGTGGAAGCAGATACGATAGCGACGTTTAAGAGAGATCTTGACAAATATATGAATAGGAAGGGAATAGAGGGATATGGGCCCCAGAAGTGCAGAAGGTGTTAGTTTCGGCAGGCATCAAGATCGGCGCAGGCTTGGAGGGCCAAATGGCCTGTTCCTGTGCTGTACTGTTCTTTGTTCTTTGACTGTTTGGAGGCCTGTAGTACACTCCCAGCCAAGTGATTGCCCCCCTTTTGTTTTTAAGTTCTACCCATATGGCCTCATTTGAGGAACCTTCTAAGATGTCATCCCTCCTTACTGCAGTAATTGACTCCTTGATCAACAGTGCAATACTACCTCCTCTTTTATCCCCTCCCCTGTCACGCCTGAAGATTCTATACCCTGGAATATTGAGCTGCCAGTCCTGCCCCTCCCTCAACCATGTCTCTGTGATAGCAATAATATCATAATCCCATGTGCTAATCAATGCCCTCAATTCATCTGCCTTACTAGTAAGACTCCTTGCATTAAAGTAAACGCAATCCAGCCTTGCATTTTTCACTTGTGCCTTAACAGGTCTATATTTGCTCTGCCTTCCAGACTGACTCAGTTTCTCTTCTATATTTGACTTTGCATCACCCTCCACTCTGTATCCCATTCCCCTGCCAAATTAGTTTAAACCCCCCCCCAACAGCACGAGCAAACCTCCCAGCAAGGATGTTGGTCCCGTTCCGGTTTAGGTGCAACCCGTCCAACTTGTACAGGTTCCACCTTTGCCATGAACAGACCCAGTGATCCGGGAAACTAAAGCCCTCCCTCCTCAGCCACGCATTGATCTGCTCTGTCCTCCCATTCCTATACTCGCTAGCACATGGCAGAGGGAGTAATCCATAGATTACAACCTTTGAGGTCCTGCTTTTTAGTCTGCTACCTAGCTCCCTAAATTCTTGTTGCAGGAACTCAACCACCTTTCTACCTGTGTCGTTGGTACCAATGTATACCACGACCTCTGACTATTCACCCTGCCCCTTCAGAATGTCCTGCAGCCGCTCCATGACATCCTTGACCCTAGCACCAGGGAGGCAACATACCATCCTGGAGTCTCGTTTGCAGCCACAGAAATGCCTGTCTGCAGCCCTTACGATAGAATCCCCCATCACTATAGCTCTTCCACCCCTTTTCCTCCCGTGCTGTGCAGCAGAGCCCTCTGTCGTGCCACGATCTTGGCTGTTGCTGCTTTCCCCTGGGATTTCATCCCCCCCACAACAGTATCCAAAGTAATATATCTGTTTGAGAGGGGGATGGCCACAGGGGACTCCTGCACTACCTGCCTGCGGCTACTACTCCGTCTGGTGGTCACCCATGTCTTTTCTGCCTGTGCAGCCATTACCTGCAGTGTGACCACCTCACTAAACGTGCTATCCACGATGCTCTCAGCATCACGGATACTCCACAGTGAATCCACCCGCAACTCCAGCTCCGTAATGCGGGTAGTCAGTAGCTGCAGATGGATACACTTCCTGCACACATGGTCATCAGGGACACTGGAAGGATTCCTGATTTCCCACATAGCGCAGGAGGAGCATATCACGGAGCTGAGCTCTCCTGCCATGACTTACCCTTTGATTAGTTAGTGACTCCCTTTAATTTACAATTACTAATTACCCTAGGGGTCTTGTTCTACCCTCTTGTTCTACAATCTAAAGTCCTCAATAAGTTACACTGAATTTAAAAAAAACAATTTCGTTGAACTCACCTTATCACTGGAGGTTTTCTTTTCAACAAAATAAAACTTTCCCCTTTTTTTAAGCTATTTAAATGCACTAACAGCCGCTACTCACCCAACCTTGCAGATTTCCCATGATGTCACTGTAAGTTTTTTTTTTGAGTCTCTGCGCGCCGAGAGAGAGAGCAGGTCCACCAGCCGTCACCACTCCTAACTTCAGGTAAGAGAGGGCCTCGAGCCCCACGCTCTATTTTAAAGCTCCCGTTCCGGATCAGCTTCCGCCCAGGTCCGCCAGCCGCCACCGCTCCTGTCTTCAGGTAAGAGAGGGCCTCGAGCCCCACGCTCTATTTTAAAGCTCCCGTTCCGGATCAGCTTCCGCCCAGGTCCGCCAGCCGCCACCGCTCCTGTCTTCAGGTAAGAGAGGGCCTCGAGCCCCACGCTCTCTTTTACAGCTCCCGCTCCGGATCAGCTTCCGCCCAGGTCCGCCAGCCGCCGCCGCTCCTGTCTTCAGGTAAGTGAGGGCCTCGAGCCCCATGCTCTATTTTAAAGCTCCCGTTCCGGATCAGCTTCCGCCCAGGTCCGCCAGCCGCCACCGCTCCTGTCTTCAGGTAATAGGCAGTGAGGAGATAGGGGGAAGGGAGTGAGGAGATGGGAGAAGGTAGTGAAGATACAGCGGGGAGCAAGTGAGGATACAAGGAGGAGGTAATGAGGACTTATGGGGGAGGGAGTGAGGATATAGAGCATAGGCAGTGACCAGAGGACTTGTGGGGAGGCTTGAGCAGAACATCTAGCCATCTTTCAGAAAGCTTCCTACTTTAGAAAGAAGAAGCACTGCACTGTCCGTTGTCCCTGTTTTTGGATGAGACATTAAACTGAGAGCCCGTACCCTCTCCGGAGGATGTAATCGATCTTGCAGCACCATTTTGAAAAAGAACAGGGAGTTCTCCACAGTGTCCTTGGCCAATTCTTGTCACTTATCCAACATCTGGTCATTATCATAGTGCTGTTTGTGGGAGCTTGCTGTGCACAAGTTGGCAGCCGCCTTTTATTAACTCAGAAAGGCTGTAAGTGCTTTGGGATATCCCGAGGTTGCTATAGCTTTTTTCTTTAAGTACGCATATATCATGGAATCACAGAACTGTTACAGTAAAGAGAGGCTGGAGAAGAAACCAGTTACTGGTTTGGAGACTCAACCTCCCCCTCCCCACCCCCTGCGCCTCCCCCCTCCCTCACCCCCCATCTAAATTATGGACCAAGATGTGTGCAGCATTCCAGGGCCAGGAACCATTTAGTGATTCAGAATCAGCAGCTACACTGAGTCAGAAATAGACAACATCCACTCTTTAACTTCCACATCAGAGACATGAAGACATTGCCTGCCCAGCTGAGAGTTTCAGCACTTTCTTTTTTATTCCATTCCGTGAGTGTCCTGTTATGAAATACTGTGGAGTCAGCACTCACACAGCTACCTTTACAACATTGAGTTCCGTTGCAAAAGGCTTTTTAAAACCTCGCTTCTGAATCAGAAGGTTTGAGCATATAATCCAGACTGACACTTAAGTGCAGTGCTGAGGGAGTGCTGCACTGTCGGAGATGCTGTCTTTCTATTAAAAGAATGAAATACTTACATTTTTAAAGTGTTTTTTACAGTCTCAGGACGTCCCAAAGTGTTTCACAACCAATGATGAGCTTTTGAAGTGTCATCCCTGATGTCATGTAGATGAGACATTAATTTGGGGCCTACTCTGCTTGGTCAGGAAAAAGATCCTGCAGCACTATTCAAAACTGGGCTGGGAATTCTTCCAGTGTCCTGGCCAATGCTGCTCCTACAGCCAGCACATTGACTGGTTAGTTGTTTCATTGCTGTGTGGGAGCTTTCTGTGTGCAGATTGGCTCCCACATTTCAACAGTGACTTCACTTCAGAAAATTACCTGATCAGCTGTGAAGCACTTCAGGACTTTGTGTGAGTAACATTGTATGTGATTTGAATTCCCAGATACCGTGACTGAGAAGCCTGCAGAAGTGCAAGAGCTTCCCTCCCCAACCCAGGCCCATGTTGAGCCGTCTCCTGCCCCGGGGTCTCAGGAGAAGCCTCTAAAGGATGGAAAATCAGCGAAAAGTGGTGAGTGACAGGATGGGCAATAGAGATGGACACATGTTCCTTTAACTGGGCACTGTAGTTAAGACTAAGGACACATCATGGGAGTCCACCTGCTTGACCAGAGAACCCTCACCTCACCGGCTGTCTACTCTACAGCTTTTCACAATACTTCAGTAATGAACCACATTTCTTTCACTCGTCTCCTGAAGGCATCGTCAGAACAATTGATGGCAAGTGGTCAATCAATGGAGCAGGCTCTCCAGGGAACATGCGGAGACCATTCACCCCCTCAAGCCTGCTCATGGATAATCTATATCTTAACTCCATTTATTTGCCTTGTTTCCATAACCCAATGCCCTTATTGAATAAAAATCTATCACCCTCAGTTTCAAAATTTTTGATTGCCCTCACCAGCATCAACAGCTTTTTGAAGGGAGAGAGTTCCAGATTTCCACTCCCCTTTCTGTGAAGAAGTGATTCCTGACATCACCCCTGAACAGCCGGGCTCTAATTTGAAAGTTCTGCCCCTTTTTCTAGATTCCTGCAACAGAGGAACGAGTTTCTCTCTCATTTAGATCACCCATTAATCTTCTAAACACTAGGGAATATAATCCCAGTCTATGTAACCTATCTTTATAATTTAACTCTTTTAGCCCCAGTATCATTCTGGTGAACCTGTGCTGCTCCCGCTCCTAGGCTAATATTTCCTTCCTGAGATACGGTGCCCAGAACTGAACACAATTTCTCCAATTGGGTTTGAGCAGAGCTGTGAACAGCTGAGACATAACTTCCACCCCTTTATATGGAGACATAAGAACATAAGAAATAAGAGCAGGAGTAGGCCATTCAGCCCTTTGAGCCTGCTCCACCGTTTAATGAGATCATGGCTGATCTTCTACTTCAACACCATTTTCCTGCACTGTCCCCATAACCTTTGATATTTTTAATATGTAGAAATCTATTGATCTTAGTCTTGAAAATACTCAACAACTGAGCCTCCACAGACCTCTGGGGCAGAGAATTCCAAAGATTCACCACCCTCTGAGTGAAGAAATTCCTCCTCATCTCAGTCCTAAATGGCCTTCCCCTAATTCTGAGACTGTGTTCCCTGGTTCTACACTCCCCAGCTAGGATTTCTGTCTTTCCTACCAAAGCCTCACATTTCTCCACGTTGTATTCCATCTGCCAAATTTTTGCCCACTCGCTTAGCCTCTCTAAATTCCTTTGAAGCATAGAACCATAGAAAAATTACAGCACAGAAGGAGGCCATTCAGCCCTTCGAGTCTGTGCCAGCCAAAAAATCTAGCTGCCCAATCTAATCCCACCTTCCAGCACCTGGTCCATAGCCTTGCAGGTTACAGCACTTCATGTCCAGGTACCTTTTAAAAGAATGGAGTGTTTCTGCCTCCACCATCGATCCTGGCAGTGAATTCCAGACACCCATCACCCTCTGGTTGATAATGTTTTTCCTCATGTAGCCTCTAATCCTTCCACCAATCACCATAAATCTGTGCCCCCTGGTAATTGACCTCTCCTCTAGGGGAAACAAGTCCTTCCTGTCTATCTAGGCCCATCATATTAGCATCTTTGCATTTTCCTCACAACTCACACTTCCACCTAACTTTGTGTCATCTGCAAACTTGAAAATATTACATTTAATCCCCACATCCAAATCAATGATTGTGAATAGCCAGGGCTCAAGCACTGATCCTTGTGGTACCCCACTAGTAACAGCCTGCCAACCTAAAAATGACCCATTTATTCCTACTCTCTGTTTTCTGTCCATTAACCATTTCTCAATCCATGCCAGTATATTCCCCTAAATCCCATGTGCTCTAATTTTGTTTACTAACCTCTTGTGTGGGACCTTATCAAAAGCTTTCTGAAAATCAAAATCTACCACATCCACCGGTTCCCACTTATCTATTCTGCTAGTTACATCCTCAAAAAACTCCAATATGTTTGTTAAATAGTCATTTGTTAGTACAGAACTTGAGTATTGCTGAAAATAGAGAAATGTTAGAATCATAGAATCACAGAAAGTTTAAGGCACAGAAAGAGGCCACTTGGCCCATCATGTCTATGCCAGCCGAAAAACGATCCACCGATCCTAATCCCACCTTCCAGCATTTGGTCCGTAGCCCTGCAGATTACGGCACTTGAGGTGCATATCCAGACTCCTTTAGAATGAGTTGAGGGTTTCTGTCTCAACCACCCTTTCAGGCAGTGAGTTCCAGACCCTCACCATCCTCTGGGTGAAAAAGTTTTTCCTCATCTCTCCTCTGATTTGTCTACCAATCACTTTAAATCTATGCCCCCTCGTACCTGACCTCTCTGCTAAGGTGAATAGACCCTTCACCTCCACTCTATTCAGGTCCCTCAAAATTTTGTACATTTCAATCAAATTCCTTCTCAGCCTTCTCTGTTCCAAGGAGAACAACCCCAGCCTATCCAATCTTTCCTCATAGTTGCATTTTTCCAGTCCTGGCAACATCCTCGTAAATCTCCTCTGTATCCTCTCTAGTGCAATTACATCCTTTCTGTAATGAGGTGACCAGAACTGCACACAGTACTCAAGTTGTGGCCGAACCAATCAGTTATACAGTTCCAGCATAACCTCCCTGCTCTTATATTCTATACCTCGGCTAATAAAGGAAAGGATTCCATATGCCTTCTTAACCACCTTATCAACCTATCCTGCTACCTTCAGGGATCTGTAGACATTCACTCCAAGGTCCCTCACTTCCTGTACACTTCTCAGTATTTTCCCATTAATCGTGTATTACTTTGCCTTGTTTGACCTCCCCAAATGCATCACCTCACACTTCTCCAAGTTGAATTCCATTTGCCACTTTTCTGCCCATCTGACCTGACCATCAATATCTGCCTGCAGCCTACAGCTATCCTCCTCGCTATCTACCACACGGCCAATCTTTGTGTTGTCCGCAAACTTCTTGATCATGGCCCCCATGTCCAAATCGTTAATAAAAACCACAAAAAGCAGGGGACCCAGTACACCACTGGAAACAGTCCTCCAGTCACAAAAACACCTGTCAACAATTACCCTTTGTTTTCTGCCACTGAGTCAATTTTGTATCCACCTTGCTGCATTTCCCTGGATCCCATGGGATTTTATTTTTTTAACCAGTCTGTCATGTGGGACCTTGCCAAAAGCCTTGCTAAAATCCATGCAGACCACATCAACTGCACTACCCTCATTTATCTTCCTGTTACTTCTTCAAAAAATTTGATCAAGTTGGTCAAACAAGATCTTCCCTTAACAAGTCCATGCTGAATATCCTTGATTAATCTGTGCCTTTCTAAGTGACAGTTTATCCTGTCTCTCAGAATAGATTCCAATAATTTGCCCACTACTGAGGTTAGACTGACTGACCTGTAATTATTCGGTCTATCCCTCAATCCCCTTTTTAAACAGAGGTACAGCGTTAGCAGCTCGCCAATCCTCTGGCACCACACCTGTATCCAGTGAGGACTGGAAAATGATGGCCAGACCTTCCTCTGTTTTCTCTCTCGCTTCTTTTAACAGCCCGGGGTACATTTCATCTGGCCCTGGTGGTTTATCAACTTTCAAGAATGCTAATCCCATTAATACTTCCTCTCTTCCTATGTTTCTCACATCCAATCACTTCTCCTTAACTACAATATCTGCATCATCCCCCTCTTTGGTGAAGACAGACACAAAGTATTCATTAAGAACAATACCAACATCTTCCGTCCCTGCACATAGGTTGCCTTCTTGGTCTTTTATGGGCCCTACTCTCTCCTTAGTTATCCTCTTACTTTTAATGTATTGATAAAACATCTTTGGGTTCACCTTGATTTTGCTTGCCAATATTCTTTCATGCCCACTCTTTGCTTTGCTAAGTTCCTTGTTGATTTCACCCCTCCTCTTTCTATATTCCTTTTGGCTTTCTGTAGTATTGAGTTCTTGGTGTCGGACATAAGCTTTCCTTTTCTGCCTTATCTTACCCTGTAGGCTCCTTGACATCTATGGGGCTCTAGATTTGGCCGTCTCACCCTCTTTCTTTGTTGGAATGTGTTTACCCTTAACCCCTTGAATCTCCCCTTTGAATGCCTCCCACTGTTCTGACACTGATTTACCTTCAAGTAGCTGTTTCCAGCCCACTTTCGCTAAATAACTCCTCAGTTTAGTAAAACCGGCCTTGCCCCAATTGAGAACTCTAACTCCTGTTCTATCTCTGGCCATTTCCATAATTATGTTAAAACTGACTGAATTATGATCACGACCACCAAAATGCTCTCCCACTGCCACTACTTCCACCTGTCCATCTTCATTTCCTGAAACTAAGTCTAAAACTGCGCCCTCTCTTGTTGGTAATAAAAGCAAAATACTGCAGATGCTGGAAACCTGAAATAAAACCAAAAATGCTAGAAATACTCAGCAAGTCTGACAGCATCTGTGGAGAGAGAAGCAAAGTTAACACTCCAAGTCAGTGACCGTTCATCAAAACTCAGAACCTCTCTTGTTGGACTTGCTACATATGAATGCACCTTAAGAATTCTGCTCCCTCAATTCCTCTCATCCTAAAATTATCCCATTTAATATTGGGGTAGTTAAAATCCCCTACTATTCCTATTGTTCTTGCATTTTTCGTCTTGCACTTAACAGGACAGTTCGCAAGAATACCAATGTAAAGGAAAGCAACAACTTTATACTATATGAGAAGAGAGTGCTGATTGGTTGGCAAGTAAACTCTGGTACCAGTTTATGGTGACTCACAGTTAACTGCCAAACTTTGTTTGAAATTTAAACCAAGCAGCTTGACTCTGATTGGTCAAGGCATTGAAACAGGCACAATATTTGTACATGTTCTTTCCGTCTACTAAGAACAGGGCCCTGTATATTAATATATGCAGCTTCCAGTACACGCAAATGATCCACACTGCGAGCCCAACTGACAATCTTAAATTAGTTGTCAGAGTAATTCTTAGCACACTGAGGATTATTTAGCAAATGTTGTCCAACCGCGGAATCACATCTAGTGTTGGACACTGTGTTTTGAGTTTTGCAAGCACAGGCTGGTTGGGTACGGTCTGTATCTTGCCCATTGCCAATAGCGGAAGGGATATGTTGTTTGATACGATCCGTCGGTCTTTGGGACGTACGGCCTATATACCTAGCATCACACTGGCATTGAAATTCATATATCACATTACTCATTGTGTGATAGGCAGAACATCTTTTTGGCTCAACGGCAGCATCCTGTTAGTGGTGAACACCACACGTGATCCAACTGCATAGTAGCAGCGTGAAACAGCTAGCTTCACCTGTTGCTCATATTTTTGGGATACATTACCCTTCCAGAGTAATTTGAGGTAGAATGGGCACTTTTCAGCACCGAAAATGACGGCCTTAGGCCCGTTCATAAGTTTGCGCGATATAGAGCGAGAAATGATCTGATCAGGATAGTCATTGTCACGCAGGATGTCTTTGATTTGCCCTATTTCAGCATCAAGCTTGCATGGTGAGCAAATGCCTCAGACCCTACTTATGAGGTTGCCGATAAGACCAATCTTATAGAGCATGGAATTGTAAGAATCCCAACGCGTGTATTGACCAGTGAAAGTAGGATTGTGATAGACCATGGTAGAGAACCCCTTAACAGATTTCTCAACTATTACGTCAAGGAAAGGGAGCTCATTTGACTGCTCCATTTCAAGGTGAATTTGAGTGCAGGATGGAGCCCATTAAGATGTGTAAGGAAATTATTACATGCAGCTGCGGATTCAAATATAGAAAACGTATCATCGACATATCGAAAATATGCAAGAGGTAGGAGGTTGGGTGTCATTCCCTCAAAGACATGTTTCTCATGGAATCCAACAAAGATGTTTGAATGTTTGCTCACAGTTCTGATGAAAGGTCACAGACCTGAAACGTTAACTCTGCTTCTTTCTCCACAGATGCTGCCAGACCTGCTGAGTATTTCCAGCACTTTCTGTTTTTATTTCCGCTTTACAGCATCTGCAGTATTTTGCTTTTATTTCAGTGGTGAATGGTTGTTTTTCAGACTGGAGGAAGAAATATAGTGAGGTTCCCTAGGGGTCAGTATTAGGACCACTGCTTTTCTTGATCTATATTAATGACCTCGACTTGGGTGTACACAGCACAATTTCAAAATTTGCAGATGACACAAATCTTGGAAATATTGTGAACTGTGAGGAGGATAGTGATATACTTGAAGAGGACATAGATAGGCTGGTGGAATGGGTGGACAAGTGCCAGATGAAATTTAATGCAGAGAAGTGTGAAGTGATTCATTTTGGTAGGAAGAACGAGGAGAGGCAATATAAAATAAACGATACAATTCTAAAGGGGGTGTAGATCCTTTACGGAGGGTAGCGTCTTTTGCATGCAGGAAGCTGTTTGCCTGCTCCTCTGCACACTTCTCTTGCAGCCCCACCCTGAGGTAGGCCGTCCTGTTGGCCCTGAGGCTGCTGATCTCCCCCTGCCCATGCCTGGACCTCCAGCCATCTCTGCTGCTCTTCCTCCTCAACAGGGGCCCCAAAGCCTGGGTGAATGAGGCACATGGCAAGTGGCCTGTCACAGTGAGCAAAGCCTTTTATGTAATTGGCCCCACCCCACCCTTTTCTTCTGCTCAACTGCTACTGCCTCAGTGGCAGCATGGCAGCACGCCCCTGCAGTGCTGGCACCTTATCCCCCCTCCTGACTTTGTTTGCTGATGCTCGCGCTGCTTCACCCTCCCTGGTATGTGGATGTACGAAGCCCACCCTCCATGTCGGCTGCTGGTAAGAGAAAGCGGCAACGAGGTGAATCATTGAATCATAGAATGGTTACAGCACAGGAGGAGGCCATTCAGCCCATTTTGTCCATACTGCCTCTCTGCAAGAGCAACTCACCTAGTCCCCCTCCCCTGCCTTTTCCCCATAGCCCTGCAAATTTTTTCTCTTCAGGTAATTATTCAATACTCTTTTGAAGGTCACGCTTGAACCTGCCTCCACCACATGCTCAGGCAGTGCATTCCAGACCTTAACCACTCGCTGCGTGAAAAAACTTTTCCTCAGGTCGCTGTCGCTTCTTTTGCCATTTACCTGTCCTCTGGTTCTTGACCCTTCTGCCAATGGGAACAGTTTCTCTCTATCTACTCTGTCCAGACCCTTCATAATTCTGAACACCTCTATCAAATTTTCTCTTAATCTTCTCTTCTCTAAGGGAAGCAGCCCCAACTTCTCCAGTCTATCCACGTAACTGAAGTTCCTCATCCCTGGAAACATTCTTGTCAATCTTTTCTACACCCTCTCTAATGCCTTCATATCATTCCTAAAGTGTGGTGCCCAGAGCTAGACACAGTACTCCAGTTGAGGCCGAACCAGTGTTTTAGAAAAGTTCAGCATAACTACCTTGCTTTTGTACTTTATCCCTCTATTTATAAAGCCCAGGATCCTGTATACTTTATTAAGCAGATTCTCAACCGGCCCTGCAACCTTCAACAATTTGTGCACATATACCCCCAGATTCCTCTGCTCCTGCACCCCGTTTAGAATTGTACCCCTTAATTTATATTGCCTCTCCTAATTCTTCCTTCCAAAATGAATCACTTCACATTTCTCTGCATTAAATTTCAACTGCCACTTGTCTGCCCATTCCATGAACCTGTCCATGTCCTTTTGACGTTTATCACTATCCTCTTCACAGTTCATAATACTTCCAAGTTTACTGCCATATGCAAATTTTGAAATTGTGCCCTGTAGACCCAAGAAGAACAGGAGTCCTAACACTGACTTCTGGTCTGACATCTTCTGTCCCGATTATACACCCTCCACCCCTCCCCGCCTCTCCCTGCCACTGGCTCTGAGCCCATTCCCAAAGGACTGGTAAAATTCCAACCAAAGTGTCAGCAAGGGCAATGCAGTAGATGTAATATACATGGACTTCCATTCGGCATCCAATAAAAGCCTCATGTGCAAGGTCAGTGTCAGGGGAGTCAAGACTCCTTTGTTATTCAGGCAAACCTATATTTAATGTCCCTGCTATTACAGTCTCATCGCCTGTGAGTGTATCCAGACTCTCCATCACACATTCCCCCACCCAGGAATCTCCATTATATTCTCCCACTTGGAATCTCCTTCCCACTGCCCCCCTGTACTCCCGCTGGGATTCTCTGTCCCCCTGACCCCTGCATTCCCACTGGGAATCTCCCACTGCCCCCTGCACTCCCACTGGGAATCTCCCACTGCCCCCCTGCACTCCTCCTCAGAATCTCCCCCTGCCACCCCCACCACCCCTCCCCACCCCCCCCCCAGCACTCCCCCTCGGAATCTCCTACTGCCCCCCGCAGTCCCCTCGGAATGTCCTACTGCCGCACCGCACCCCCATTGGAATCGCCGTCCCACTGCCCCCCCTCACTCCCACTGGGCATTTCCATCCCACTGCCCCCCACATTCCCACTGGGAATCTCTGCCCACTGATCCCTGCCTCACCCTGCACTCTGCCTGGGAATCTCCATCCTTCTTAAACAGTTTTCTTGTCTGCAGGTTCTAGGACCGGGCCCAGTTCTGTCAAAGAGAAGAGGGCTATGAGTATCTCGCCTCGTGACAAGAAGCAAGACAAATCTGGCTCCTTTATCCAGTCAGGTATGATGGTGATTCCTTATGGAACGATGTGTTAGTGTTAGAGGATTTCTTGCTGGTTACCATTGCACTGGGAATCTCTGTCCCACTGCCCCTCCGCGTTCCCCCTCGGAATCTCCATCCCACTGCTGCCCCCCACCCCCCCCTCCACATTCCCACTGGGAATCTCTGGCCCACTACTCCCTACACTGCCCCTCGGAATCTCTGTCCCACTGCACCCCCTCCCCCCCCCCCCCACCCCCAGCACTCCCCCTCGGAATTTCTGTCCCACCACAGCTCCCCCCCCCCCCCCGCCCCCCCACACTCCCACTGGGAATCTCTGTCCCACTGATCCCTGCCTCACTCTGCACTCTGCCTGGGAATCTCCATCCTTCTTAAACAGTTTTCTTGTCTGCAGGTTCTAGGACTGGGCTCAGTTCTGTCAAAGAGAAGAGGGCTATGAGTATCTCGCCTCGTAACAAGAAGCAAGACAAATCTGGCTCCTTTATCCAGTCAGGTATGATGTTGATTCCTTATGGAACGATGTGTTAGTGTTAGAGGATTTCTTGCTGGTTACCATTGCAACAAAGAGTTGTTAGTCAGGCGACAATAACTCCACAGGAGTAGTTTTTATAATAACGATCTATGTTACAGTGACTGATTTAGTCTTCCATTTATACTAAACGTGATGTAAATAATGCAGTCTGATTCACCTGCGAGAAAGCTGTCTGATGTCAGATAACAACAGAAGTCCTGGAGTGACCTGCTCCTGCCCTCCATGCGCTCCACATGACTGCATTTCTCCTGACCATCAAACAGGCTGTGCCTGAAAGAGGTTCTGTATCTAAGTTATACGATAATACAATCTTGGCCTGTGCTTACAAAATATGTAGGTATGTTAATATGTAGATTGCAAGTTTAGCTGAGGCCACATTTTAAAATATTTATCCTCCCCATTATGTCCTGGGTGATCCAGCGACTGAGGCCTTGTCCATTTCGAACAAAGAACAAAGAACAAAGAAAATTACAGCACAGGAACAGGCCCTTCGGCCCTCCAAGCCTGCGCCGATCCAAATCCTCTATCTAAACCTGTCGCCTATTTTCTAAGGGTCTGTATCTCTTTACTTCCTGCCCATTCATGTATCTGTCTAGATACATCTTAAAAGACGCTATCGTGCCCGCGCCTACCACCTCCGCTGGCAAAGCGTTCCATGCACCCACCACCCTCTGCGTAAAGAAATTTCCACGCATATCCCCCCTAAACGTTTCCCCTTTCACTTTGAACTCGTGTCCCCTTGTAATTTAGCTCTGGAATTCATTCCTCCTTACTTCGCGTTGGCTGAATGTGTGAAATGTTGCAGCCCAAATCCTGTTGGCATCGGCCCACTGCATGAGACTGCCCCTAATTAGGCAACAGTTTCTCCCTCAGAGCCTACATGAGGGCTGGTAGTTGTTTTCATATCTTCACCCACTTCCCTAGGGAAATAGTGTGAAGGATAGGAGTGGGTGCAGGGAGATTTATCAGAACAGTGTACCATTCAGTTACAAGGAGAAACTGGAGAAGATAGGATTATTTTCCTTAGAGCAGAGAAAGTTATGAGAGATTTGTTAGAGGTGTTCAAAATCATGCAGGGTTTTGATCGAGCAGAGATAGAGAGAAGCTGTTGGTGAGCTACAAGCACAAATAGCCATGTGGGAATATGATGTAGTGGCAATAACAGAAATATGGTTTAAAATGGTGAGGACTGGGTACTTAATATTCAAGGATACAAAATGTTCAGAAAAGATAGGAAAGGAAAGAAGGGAGGTGGGTGCCAGTACTGATTAGGGAAGACATTGCAGTATTGGAAAGGGAGGATGTCATCGAGGGAGCAGAGACAGAATCCATTTGGTTAGAGCTGAGAAGCAAAAAGGGTTTGATCACACTAGTGGTGTATTCAAGAGGCCTCCAAATAGTGAGAGAGAGAGATAGAGGAGCAAATCTGCAGGGAAATCAGGCGATGTGGAAGAACTATAGAGTGGTGATATTGGTGACTTTAATTACCCAAATATCGATTGGGATAATGTTAGAGCAAAGGGTAAGGAGGGGGAGGAATTCCTGAAAAGTGTTCAGGAAAACTTTCTTGATCAATATGTTCTCAACCCAACTAGGAAGGAGGCATTGCTGGATCTGGTGCTGGGGAATGAGGGCCAAGTGGACAAAATATCGATACAAGTGGAGTTGGTAGAGTTAATATATGGGATGAAAGCAAAGACATACTGCAAAGGCTGGCTATGCTTAGGGTAGATAAGTCCGTATGGCTTGCATCCCAGGTTGCTAAAGGAAGTGGGGGTGGAGATAGTGGAAGGGCTTGCCAAAATCTTTCAATCTTCCCCAGATATAGGGGAGGTGCCAGAAGATTGGAGAGTGGCAAACATGACACCCTTATTCAAGAAAGGGTGTAAGGACAGTGCTTGTAACTAAGGCCAGTTAGTTTAACATCAGTGGAGGGTAATGTTTTAGAAATAATCAGGGAAAATAATTAACAGGCATTTGGTGAGGTTTGAGTTAATTAAGGAGAGCCAGCATGGATTTGTGAAAGACAGATCATGCTTGACTAATCTAACTGAATTTTCTGATGAAGTAACAGAGAAGGTTAGTGAAGGGAAAGCAGTGGATGTTGTCTGTATGGATTTTAAGAAAGCGTTTGGCAAAGTGCCACATAAAAGGCTGGTTACAAAACTGAGGCTCATGGGATAGGACAGCCAATTGGATAAAACATTGGCTTAAGGACAGAAAATAGTGATTCGTGGTAAATGGTTGTTTTTCAAACTGGAAGATGGTAGACAGTGGTGTTCCCCAATGGTCAGTGCTGGCGCACTGCACTTTTTGATAGATATAAATGACTTGGATATTGGAATACAGAGTAAAATTTCAAAATTTGTCGATGACACCAAACTTGGAGGAGCAGCAACAGTGAGAATGATACCAGTCGACTGTAACAGGACATAGATAGGCTAGCAGAATGGGCAGACAGATTAGATGGAATTTAATGGGTGGCACAGTGGTGCAGTGGTTAGCACTGCAGCCTCACAGCTCCAGGGACCCGGGTTCGATTCTGGGTACTGCCTGTGCGGAGTTTGCAAGTTCTCCCTCTGACCGCGTGGGTTTTCGTCAGGTGCTCCGGTTTCCTCCCGCAGTCAGAGACTTGCAGGTTGATAGGTAAATTGGCCGTTGTAAATTGCCCCTAGTGTAGGTAGGTGATAGGGAATATGGGATTACTGCAGGGTTAGTATAAATGGGTGGTTGTTGGCCGGCACAAACTCGGTGGGCCGAAGGGTCTGTTTCAGTGCTGTATCTCTAAAAATAAAAAAAAAATAAAAAAATACAGGAAAGTGTGAGGTGATGCATTTTGGCAGAAGGGATAGGGAGAGGCAATATAGACTTAATGGCACAGTTCTGAAGAGTGTGCAGGGACGGAGGAACCTGGGGCTGCATGTGCATAGAACTTTGAAGGTGGCAGGGCATATTGAGAGTTTGGTTAGTATGGGATCTTGGGATTCATGAATATATAAATAAATACAAAAGCAGGAAAATTATGCTGAACCTTTATAAAGCTCTGGTTAGGCCCCAACTGGAGTATTGTGTCCACTTCTGGTCACCACACTTTAGGAAAGATGTGAGGGTCCTTGAGAGGGTGCAGAGGAGATTTATTAGAGTAGTTCCAGGGATGGGGGATTTTAGCTATAAGGTTAGGTTGGAAAAACTGGGGTTGTTCACCTTGGAGCCAAGGAAATTGTGGGGAGATTTGATAGAGGCGTACAAGATTTTGACAGGTTCAGATAAGGTAGACAAAAAAAAGCCGTTCCCATTAAGAACAAAGAACAAAGAAAATTACAGCACAGGAACAGGCCCTTCGGCCCTCCAAGCCTACGCCGATCCAAATCCTCTATCTAAACCTGTCGCCTATTTTCTAAGGGTCTGTATCTCTTTACTTCCTGCCCATTCATGTATCTGTCTAGATACATCTTAAAAGACGCTATCGTGCCCGTGTCTACCACCTCCGCTGGCAAAGCGTTCCATGCACCCACCACCCTCTGCGTAAAGAGATTTCCACGCATATCCCCCCTAAACTTTTCCCCTTTCACTTTGAACTCGTGTCCCCTTGTAATTGAATCCCCCACTCTGGGAAAAAGCTTCTTGCTATCCACCCTGTCTATACCTCTCATGATTTTGTACACCTCAATCAGGTCCCCCCTCAAACTCCGTCTTTCTAATGAAAATAATCCTAATCTACTCAACCTCTCTTCATAGCTAGCGCCCTCCATACCAGGCAACATCCTGGTGAATCTCCTCTGCACCCTCTCCAAAGCATCCACATCCTTTTGGTAATGTGGCGACCAGAACTGCACGCAGTATTCCAAATGTGGCCGAACCAAAGTCCTATACAACTGTAACATGACCTGCCAACTCTTGTACTCAATACCCCGTCCGATGAAGGAAAGCATGCCGTATGCCTTCTTGACCACTCTATTGACCTGCGTTGCCACCTGCAGGGAACAATGGACCTGAACACCCAAATCTCTCTGTACATCAATGTTCCCCAGGACTTTTCCATTTACTGTATAGTTCACTCTTGAATTGGATCTTCCAAAATGCATCACCTCGCATTTGCCCTGATTGAACTCCATCTGCCATTTCTCTGCCCAACTCTCCAGTCTATCTATATTCTGCTGTATTCTCTGACAGTCCCCTTCAGTATCTGCTACTCCACCAATCTTAGTATCGTCTGCAAACTTGCTAATCAGTCCACCGATACTTTCCTCCAAATCATTTATGTATATCACAAACAACAGTGGTCCCAGCACGGATCCCTGTGGAACACCACTGGTCACACGTCTCCATTTTGAGAAACTCCCTTCCACTGCTACTCTCTGTCTCCTGTTGCCCAGCCAGTTCTTTATCCATCTAGCTAGTACACCTTGGACCCCATGCGCCTTCACAATTTTTATCATTGTTTTATTTTCAAATTCAGTCAAAATTCCCTACCAGCCAATCAGGTCACAGCTTTCCTGTGACGTCACTTTTCAGTTTTTTTTTTACCCAAGGTAAGTTTTTTTATACTTACCGGTCTGGAACTCCGCCCTCCGAGTCTTCTCCGTGAATGTAGGGAGGAGATTAAATGGGAATGTAGAGGCTATAAGGGAAGAGATTAAATGGGTGAGTAGAGTCTATAAAGGAGATTAAATGGGAATGTAGAGGCTATAAAGGAGGAGATTAAATGGCTGAATAGAGTCTATAAAGGAGATTAAGTGGGAGTGTAGAGGCTATAAAGGAGGAGATTAAATGGCTGAATAGAGTCTATAAAGGAGATGAAATGGGTGTGTAGAGGCTATAAAGGAGGAGATTAAATGGCTGAGTAGAGTCTATAAAGGAGGTGATTAAAAATGGGTGAGTACAGTCTATATGGGAGGATATTAAATGGTTGAGTTGTATCTATAAGGGAGATTAAAAGGGTGAGTTGAGTATAAGGAAGCAGATTAAATGGGTGAATAGAGTCTCTGAAGGAGGAGATTAAATGGGTGAATAGAGTCTCTGAAGGAGGAGATTAAATGGGTGAGTAGACTCTGTGGAGGGCGTAGTGTATCTGGCAGGATAATTGCACTGCACTCTGATCCACCGCAATTTATTGGACTCGGAGGCAGCCCTTCAGCTGAGTGATTTTTATTGGTGATATTCACAGTAGCAGTGTTTGTTTACTGATTAGGCTGTGGACAGCTAGCATGGACTTGATGGGCTGAATGACCACCTTCTGTGCCCTAAATGAAACTATGAATCTGAGTATGAAAGAAGGAGCAGTTCAGTCTTTGCTTCCCTTATCCCTGTGAGGAGTAGGGTTCCCTCTGGATAAAGAGAAGTTGTTTGTGCCTGGAGATGTGTATGGTGACACAGTACGAGGGGTGGAGCATTGTGCTCATGTTGGGTTAACACCGAGCAGAGAGATTTGGCTGCAGAGGTGTGGGGAGGGTTTATGATCGAGATTGTACCAGCCCTTTCCATTCATGATCCCTGATTGGTCCTTTACATATGGACAAAGCTAACACATTGTTCCATCTGTTCTAGGGTCTGCTAAAAGCAAAAAAAGGAGAAGTAAATTAGAGTTAGTATCACCGGAGCCATCCACTGAACTCGAACAGCCAAGTCCGCCACCTCCAAAACCGGGCTCAGATGAATGGGTCTATGTGGACGAACTGGTTCCCCAGGTAATGGGATAGATAAAGAGTAAATCTCCTCTACATTGTCCCATCAAACACTCCCAGGACAGGTACATCACGGGATTAGATACAGAGTAAAGCTCCCTCTACACTGTCCCCATCAAACACTCCCAGGACAGGTACATCACGGGGTTAGATACAGAGTAAAGCTCCCTCTACACTGTCCCCATCAAACATTCCCAGGACAGGTACAGCACGGGGTTAGATACAGAGTAAAGCTCCCTCTACACTGTCCCCATCAAACATTCCCAGGACAGGTACATCACGGGATTAGATACAGAGTAAAGCTCCCTCTACACTGTCCCCATCAAACACTCCCAGGACAGGTACATCACGGGGTTAGATACAGAGTAAAGCTCCCTCTACACTGTCCCCATCAAACATTCCCAGGACAGGTACAGCACGGGGTTAGATACAGAGTAAAGCTCCCTCTACACTGTCCCCATCAAATATTCCCAGGACCGGTACAGCACAGGGTTAGATACAGAGTAAAGCTCCCTCTACACTGTCCCCATCAAACATTCCCAGGACAGGTACAGCACGGGGTTAGATACAGAGTAAACCTCCCTCTACACTGTCCCCATCAAACACTCCCAGGGCAGGAATAATCCAGAAGTTTGGTCTAATAATCCAGGGAACGTGAGCCAAATTCCACCCTCGGCTGTTTGAGAATTTAATAGAATCATAGGATGGTTCCAGCACAGAAGGAGGCCATTCTGCCCATTGTGACCATGCTGGCTCTCTGCAAGAACTACTTAGCTAGTCCAACTCCCTTACATTTTCCCTGTAGCCCTGCAAATTTTCTCTCTTCTGAGAATTATCAATTCCCCTTTTGAAGACCTTGATTAAATCTGCCTCCACCACACTCTAAGGCAGTGCATTCCAAATCCTAACCACTCACTGCGTAAAATAGTTTTTCCTCATGTTGGCTTTGGTTCTTTTGCCAATCACCTTAAATGAGTGCCCTCTGGTTCTCGATCCTTCCACCGATGGGAACAGTTTCTCCCTATCTACTCTGCCTCGACCACATTTGATTTTGACTACCTCTATCAAATCCCCTCTCAACCTTAACAAAGAGAAAAAAAACGGGTTGGATACAGTTTACACCTGCGGGCCGGATGGGAACCTTTGGTGGGCTGGATCCTGGCCCACAGGCCATATGTTGGACAACCTGTCTCCACTGTCTCCATCAAACACTGCCAGGACAGGTACAACACGTGGTTAGATACAGAGTAAAGCTCCCTCTACACTGTCCCATCAAACACTCCCAGGACAGGTACAACACGTGGTTAGATACAGAGTAAAGCTCCCTCTACACTGTCCCATCAAACACTCCCAGGACAGGTACAACACGTGGTTAGATACAGAGTAAAGCTCCCTCTACACTGTCTCCATCAAACACTGCCAGGACAGGTACAACACGTGGTTAGATACAGAGTAAAGCTCCCTCTACACTGTCCCATCAAATACTCCCAGGACAGGTACAGCACGGGGTTAGATACAGAGTAAAGCTCCCTCTACGCTGTCCCATCAAATACTCCCAGGACAGGTACACAACAGGGTTAGATACAGAGTAAAGCTCCCTCTACACTGTCCCATCAAATACTCCCAGGACAGGTACAGCACGGGGTTAGATACAGAGTAAAGCTCCCTCTACGCTGTCCCATCAAATACTCCCCGGGCAGGTACACAACAGGGTTAGATACAGAGTAAAGCTCCCTCTACACTCGTTGGCTTCGTATTGTGTTTCAGGAGGTTGCTGAATACTTGGCTCCCTATTGGAACAATATTGAGGACACATACATCAGCACCCTCAACATTATGATGCAGGAGCTACGTAGCGAGCAACATTGGATCATCCAGTACCTGCACAAGATCAGGTGAGGAGCAGCGCACAAGTTGTGGGGCTACTGGCACAGATCAGCAGATTCACATCGCATAGCAACCAGCACCCGCATCTACAGGGGTAGTGCCAGAGGACAGAAGAATTGCAAATGTTGCACCCTTATTCAAAAAGGGGTGTAAGATAAACCCATGTAAGAAGATAAACCTGTGTAAAAGCTTTTAAAATGAGTGACCATAATATTATAGAATTTTACATTATGTTTGAAAGTGAAGTAGTTGAATCTGAAGGCAGGATGTTAAATTTGATAAAGGAAATTATGAAGATATGAGGGGCAAATTGGCTGAGGTGGTTTTGGAAAATACATTAAAAGGTGTGACAGTACATAGGCAATGGATAGTCTTTAAAGAAATATTACATAGTTTAAAGCCGATAGGCTGAGGGCGCCAATAGACACATGGTAGGATTAATAAGAGATCTCATAGTTAAGGATCCTCTCGGGGGTAGCAATCATAACATGGTAGAATTTCAAATTCAGTTTGAGGGCGAGCAACTCGGGTCTCAAACCAGTGTCTTCAAATTAAACAAGGGCAATTACAGAGGTATGAAGAAAGAGTTGTCTAAAGCGGGCTGGGAAAATAGACTAAGGGGAAGGTCAGTGGATGAGCAGTGGCAGACATTTAAGCAGATATTTCATAACACTCAGCAAAAATTTATCCCAGTCAAAAAGAAGGACTCGATGAGCAGGATGAACCACCCGTGGTTAACAAAGGCAGTCAAGAAGAGTATCCAATCAGAAACTAAAGCATACAAAGGGGCGAAAACTAGTGATAGGCCAGAGGATTGGGAATTTTTGAGGAACCAGCAGCGGATGACGAAAAAGCTAATAAAGAGGGAGAAAATTGATTTGAAATTAAATTGGCAAGAAATATAAAAACAAATAGCAAGAGCTTCTACAGGTATATAAAAAGAGAGCAGCTAAAGTGAGCATGGGACCCTTGGCAGATGTGACTGGAGAATTGATAATAGGAAACAGGGAAATGGTAGATAATTTAAACCAATATTTTGCATCGGTCTTCACGGTGGAGGACACTATAAACATCCCACAGATATCAGATAAGCAAGGAGCTAATGGGAGGAAAGATCTTATAACAGTCTCTATCACGAGGGACAAAGTATTTGACAAACTAATGGGACTAAAGGCAGACAAGTCGCCAGGACCTGATGGCCTGCATTCAAGAGTTTTAAAGGAAGCGGCTGCAGAGATAGCGGAGGCATTGGTCGAAATATTCCAGAACTCTCTGGATTCCGGGAGGATTGGAAAATCGCTAATGTGACGTCCCTGTTCAAGAAGGGAGGGAGACAAAAAGCAGGAAACTATAGGCCAGTCAGCCTAACATCGGTCGTGGGGAAAATGCTAGAGTCCATTATTAAGGAAGAAATAGGACGTTTAGAAAAGCTTCAAACAATCAAACAGAGTCAACATGGTTTGGTGAAAGGGAAATCATGTTTGACAAATTTGCTAGAGTTCTTTGAGGATATAACAAGCAGAGTTGATAAAGGGAAACCGGTAGATGTAGTGTATTTAGATTTCCAGAAGGTATTCGATAAGGTGCCACATAAAAGATTATTGCACAAGATAGGAGCTCACGGTATTGTCGGTAATGTATTAACATGGATTGAGGATTGGTTAACTCACCGAAGGCAGAGAGATGGGATTAATGGGTCTTTTTCAAGTTGGAAAGACATAACCAATGGAGTGCCACAAGGATCAGTCCTGGGGCCTCAATTATTTACTATCTTTATTAATGACTTAGAGGAGGGGGCAGAGTGTAATATATCCAGATTTGCTGACAATACAAAAATAGGTGGGAGGGCATGTTGTGATGAGGACATTAGGAATCTGCAAGGAGATATAGACAGGTTGAGTGAGTGGGCAAACTGGCAGATGGAGTTTAATGTAGGAAAGTGTGAGGTCATGCACTTTGGTAGGAAGAATCAAAAGGCAGATTATTATTTAAATGGAGAGAGACTCCAAAAAAGTGCAGCACAGAGGGACCTGAGTGTTCTTGTGCGTGAAACACAACTGTACAGGGTGTTGGTGAGGCTGCACCTGGAGCATTGAGTATAGTTTTGGTCCCAATATTTAAGAAAGGATATACTGGCATTGGAGGTAGTTCAAAAGAGATTCACTAGGCTGATTCCTGGGATGGAGGGGTTGATTTATCATGAACAGCTAAATAGGTTTGGCCTTTATTCATTAGAGTTCAGAAGAATGAGGGGTGATCTTATTGAAACGTACAAGATTCTGAGGGGGCTGGATAGGGTAGATGTTGAGAAGATGTTTCCACTAGTGGGGGAATCTCAAACTAGGGGACATAGTTACAGAATAAGGGGACACTCATTTAAAATTGAGATGCGAAGAAATTTCTTCTCTGAGAGTAGTGAATGTCTGGAATTCCCGACCCCAGAAAGTTGTGGAGGGCAGATCACTGCAAGTATTTAAAGAAGAGACAGATAGATTTTTGAAATATCGGGGAGCTGTGGGGTATGAGGAGCTGGCACGAAAGAGGAGTTGAGGTCTGGGGCAGATCAGACATGATCTTATTGAATGGCGGGGCAGGCTTGAGGGGCCGAATGACCTACTCCTACTCCTGCTGCTATTTCTTCTGTTCTTCTAAATGCAGGATTCCTTTTCAAGAGATGCAAGTCTCCTTTACAGAGAGATAACGCTATTCTGTTTCTTTTCTCTCTTGCTCCAGGCAGGTTGAAGTAAGATTTCAAATGTCTGCCCTTTTTAAAGGGTCCAAGGTGAAAAAGAACCTTCCTGAACATGGTCACATGTCCAGACACAGATTCTGTTGTCCTCCCAAATAAACTGCTCTTGAGGAAAGGTCAAATCCCTGTGGTTTCCGTGAAACTGCTGACCTTCCTGTCCTTGTACAGATTCAACTGCCTTTCAAAGGACCCTTAAAGTTCAATTCTTGTTCTGAACTTCCTTTCAAAACATTGCAGGAATTCCAATTATTTACAGGTGTCTTCCACTGAGCAGAAATCCTTTTCTCAGCTTTTAAAACACTCAGAATTCTAAGTTTTCTTTTTAAAATCAAAACACTTGTAACAGTGGAGTTGATTGGTTACAATGTTATCTGGATTCACTCAGTAGTGAGGATCGACGCAAGGTTAAGGAATGTAAAAATACTACCAGCTTTAGGTTTGGTGATGACCGTGTATTGAAGTCACTGAAGAGAGTAATTCCATATAAAATAGCTTGGATAAGCCACTTTATAAGTGCTGATGTCGTCTGTAGTGAGATACCTTTAATGTTGACTAAGCCTTCAATGAAAAAGGCACAAATGAAACTTGATATGGAGCATGATAAGTCAATTGTTTTTGGAAAGTCAGTGAATTTGTAGTTTACCCAGTCTTAACAAAACCTGATGTTTCTAGTCAGAGTGTTAGAGAAGTATTAATGTCATCAGGTGTTAAGAATCAGAGAGATTAAAAGCAAATTGTCTTAAAGTTACACAGACAATTTGCTCACCCTTCTTGGCAGAGATTAAAAACCCTGCTAAAGGATGCAGGTGTGATAGATGAAGAGTATATAATAAAGTAAGTAGTTTTTTTTTGGGATTCAAGGTCCCTAGTGTAAATAATTAAATTTTTGGGTAATTTAAGGGGATAAATTAAGGGTAGGTCATGGCAGGGCAACTCGGCAGTGTGGAGTGCTGCTGCTGTGCAATGTGGGAAGTCAGGGATGCTTCCAGTGTCCAGGGCGAACACGTGTGCAGGAAGTGTATCCAGCTGCAGCAACTCAAAATCTACATTTCGGATCTGGAGCAGCGGCTGGAGACACTGTGGAGCATCCACGAGTCTGAGATCATCGTGGATAGCACCATAGGGAGGTGGTCATACCGCAGGTAAAGACTGCTCAGGTGACCGCCAGGCAGAGTAGAAGAACTAGGCAGGTAGTGCAGGAGTCCCCTGGGTCCATCTCCCTATCTAACAGATTTTCCACTTTGGATACTGTTGGGGGAGATAGCTTCTCAGGGGAATGTAGCAAGAGCCAAGTCTGTGGCACTACAGTTGGCTCAGCTGCACAGGAGGGTAGGAAAAGGGGTGGAAGAGCTATAGTGATAGGGGATTCTATCGTAAGGAGTACAGACAGGCGTTTCTGTGGCCGCAAACGTGACTCCAGGATTGTATGTTGCTTCCCTGCTGCTAAGGTCAAGGATGTCATGGAGTGGCTGCAGGACATTCTGAAGGGGGAGGGTGAACAGTCCGAGGTCGTGACACACATTGGTACCAACAACATAGGTAGAAAGAAGGATGAAGTGCTGCAACAAGAATTTAGGGAGCTAGGTAACAGATTTAAAAAGCAGGACCTCAAAGGTTGTAATCTCTGGATTACTCCCGGTGCCATGTGCCAGTGAGTATAGGAATAGGAGGATAGAGCAGATGAATGCGTGGCTGAGGAGGTGGTGCAGGAGGGAGAGCTTTAGTTTCCTGGATCACTGGGTCTGTTTCTGGCAAAGGTGGGACCTGTATAAGTTCAACATCCTTGCTGGCGGGTTTGTTAGTGCTGTTGCAGGGGGAGGTGGGTTCAAAATAATTTGACAGGGGGATGGGATACAGAGTGGAGGTACACAGACCTGTTAAGGCACAAGTGAAAAATGCAAGCCCGGATTGCATCTATTTTAATGAAGGGAGTCTTACGAGTAAGGCAGATGAATTGAGGATGTTGATTAGCACATGGGTTTATGATATTATTGCTATCACAGAGACATGGTAGAAGGAGGGGCAGGACAGGCAGCTCAATATTCCAGGGTATAGAATCTTCAGGCATGACAGGGAGGGGGGAAAAGAGGAGGTGGCATTGCACTGTTGATCAAGGAGTCAATTACTGCAGTAAGGACAGACGATATCTTAGAAGGTTCCTCAAATGAGGCCATATGGGTAGAACTTAAAAACAAAAAGGGGGCAATCACTTTGCTGGGAGTGTACTACAGGCCTCCAAACAGTCAGGGAGAGATAGAGGAGCAGATATGTAGGCAAATCTCAAAGAGGTGTAAAAATAATAGGGTAATAATAGTAGGGGATTTCAACTTCCCCAATATCAGCTGGGATAGTCTTAGTGTAAAAGGCTTAAAGGGGGTGGAATTCTTAAAATGCATGCAGGAGAGCTTTTTGAGCCAGTACGTAGAAAGTCCAACAAGAGAAGGGGCAGTACTGGACCTAATCCTCGGGAATGAAGCCGGACAAGTGGTAGAAGTGTCAGTGGGGGAGCATTTCGGGGATAGTGACCATAACTCTGTAAGATGGTCCGGAAATGTACTGAATTGGGGGGCAGGCCGATTTCAATTTGATACAACAGGATCTGGCCAGAGTGGACTGGTAACAGCTACTTGTAGGAAAGTCTACATCAGGCCAGTGGGAGTCATTCAAAGAGAAAATAGTGAGAGTTCAGAGCCAACATGTAACCGTTAAGGTGAAGGGTAGGATCAACAAGTCCAGGGAACCCTGGATGTCAAAGGATACAGAGGATTGGATAAGGGAAAAAAAAGGAGGCTTATAGCAGATTCGGAGTGCTGAAAACAGCAGAGGCCCTAGAGTAGTGTAGGGGGGTTCTTAAAGTAATTAGGAGAGCAAAGAGAGGACACGAAAAAACATTGGCAGACAAGATAAAGGAAAATCCTAAAGCATTTTATAAGTATATTAAGGGCAAAAGGGTAACCAGGGAATCCTCGGAACCAAAGTGACAATCTGTGTGTGGAGCCGGAGGATACAGGTGAGGCTTTAAATGATTACTTTTCATCTGTGTTCACTATGGAGAAGGATGTGGTAGGTTTAGTTTAGTGATACAGCATTGAAACAGGCCCTTCGGCCCACTGAGTCTGCTCCGACCAACAACCACTAATCCTACATTAATCCCATATTACCTGCCACATCCCCACCATTCTCCTATCTACACTAAGGGCAATTTACAATGGCCAATTTACCTATCAACCTGCAAGTCTTTGACTGTGGGAGGAAACCAGAGCACCCGGCAGAAACCCATGTGCTCACAGAACTTGCAAACTCCACACAGGCAGTACCCAGAACTGAACCCGGGTTGCTGGAGCTGTGAGGCTGCGGTGCTAACCACTGTGCTGCCCTGTGCTGGTGTCGAGATTAGGGAGGGGAATTGTGATAAACTTGAGCAAATTAGCATTGAAAGGGAGGATGTGTTAGATGTTTTAGCAGGCTTAAAAGTGGATAAATCCCCAGGCCCAGATGAGATGTATCCCAGGCTGTTATGTGACGCCATGGAGGAGACAGCAGGGGCTCTGACACAAATTTTCAAATCCTCTCTGGCCACAAGAGAGGTACCAGAGGATTGGAGGACAGTGAATGTGGTGCCATTATTCAAGAAGGGTAGCAGGGATAAACTAGGTAATTACAGGCCGATGAGTCTAACATCAGTGGTTGGGAAAATATTGGAAAAAATTCTGAGGGACAGGATTAATCTCCACTTGGAGAGGCAGGGATTAATCAGGGATAGTCAGCACGGCTTTGTCAGGGGAAGATCATGTCTAACAAATTTGATTGAATTTTTCGAGGCGGTGACTAGATGTGTAGATCAGGGTAAAGCAGTTGATGTAGTCTAAATGGTAAGGCTTTTGATAAGGTCCCGCATGGAAGATTGGTTAAGAACATAAGAGCCCATGGGATCCAGGGCAATTTGGCAAGTTGGATCCAAAATTGGCTTAGTGGCAGGAGGCAGAGGGTGATGGTTGAGGGTTGTTTTTGCAAGTGGAAGCCTGTGACCAGTTGTGTACCGCAGGGATCGGTGCTGGGACCCTGGCTGTTTGTCGTGTACATTAATGATTTAGACGTGAATATAGCAGGTATGATCAGTAAGTTCGCAGATGACACGAAAATTGGTGGTGTCGTAAATAGTGAGGAGGAAAGCCTTAGATTACAGGATGATATAGATGGGCTGGTAAGATGGACGGAGCAATGGCAAATGGAATTTAATCCTGAAGTGTGAGGTGATGCATTTTGGGAGGACTAACAAGGCAAGGGAATATACAATGGATGGTAGGACCCGAGGAAGTACAGAGTGTCAGAGGGACCTTGGTGTACTTGTCCTTAGACCATTGAAGGCAGCAACACAGGTAGATAAGGTGGTTAGGAAGGCATATGGGATACTTGCCTTTATTACAGAATCGCAGAATAATACAGTGCAGGAGAGGCCCTTTGGCCCATTGAGTCTGCTCTGATGCATTAAAGACACCTGACCTGTCTACCTAATCCCATTTGCCAGCACTTGGCCCATAGCCTTGAATGTTCTGACATGCCAAGTGCTCGTCCAGGTACTTTTTAAAGGATGTGAGGCAACCTGCCTCTACCAACCTCCCTGGCAGTGCATTCCAGACCGTCACCACCCTCTGGGTAAAAAAGTTCTTCCTCAGATCCCCCTTAAACCTCCTACCCCTCACTTTAAACTTGTGTCCCTCGTAACTGACCCTTCAACAAAGGGGAACAGCTGCTCCCTATCCACCCTGTCCATGCCCCTCATAATCTTGTACACCTCAATCAGGTCACCCCTCAGTCTTCTCTGCTCCAGCGAAAACAACCCAAGCCTATCCAACCTCTCTTCATAGCTTAAATGTTCCATCTCAGGCAACATCCTGGTGAATCGCCTCTGCACCCCCTCCAGTGCAATCACATCCTTCCTATAATGTAGCGACCAGAATTGCACACACTACTCCAGCTGTGGCCTTACCAAAGTTCTGTACAACTCCAACATGACCTCCCTGCTTTTGTAATCTAGGCCTCGAGTGATAAAGGCAAGTGTCCCATATGCCTTTTTCACCACCCTATTAACCTGCCCTTCTGTCTTCAGAGATCTATGGACAAACACGCCAAGGTCCCTTTGTTCCTCGGAACTTCCCAGTGTCAGGCCATTCATTGAATTCTTCCATGTCACATTACTCCTTCCAAAGTGGATCACCTCACACTTTTCAGGGTTAAATTCCATCTGCCACTTTTGTGCCCATTTGACCATCCCATCTGTATCTTCCTGTAACCCAAGACACTCAACCTCATTGTTAACCACTTGGCCAATCTTTGTATCAGCCGAGGCATAGAATATAAGAGCAGGGAGGTTATGATGGAGCTGTATGAAATGCTAGTTAGACCACAGCTGGAGTACTGTGTACAGTTCTGGTCGCCACACTATCGGAAGGATATGATTGCACTGGAGAGGGTGCAGAGGAGACTCACTAGGATGTTGCCTGGGCTGGAGCATTTCAGCTATGAAGAGAGACTGGATAGGCTGGGGTTGTTTTCCTTAGAGCAGTGAAGGCTGAGGGGGACATGATTGAGGGGCATTGATAGGTTAGATAGGAAGAAACTTTTTCCCTTAGTGGAGGGGTCAATAACCAGGGGACATTAGATTTAAGGTAAAGGGCAGGAGGTTTAGAGGGGATTTGAGGAAATATTTTTTAACCCAGAGCGTGTTTGGAATCTGGAACGCAGTGCCTGAAGAGGTGGTAGAGGCAGGAACCTACACAACATTTAAATTTAGATGAGCACTTGAAATGCCATAGCATACAGGTCTACGGGCCAAGTGCTGGAAAATGGGATGAGAATAGTTAGGTGCTTGATGGCCGGCACAGACACGGTGGGCCGAAGTGTCTGTTTCTGTGCTGTATAACTCTGACTTTTGGCTCAATACAAGGGTCATAGACGAGATTAGTGAAAAGTGAAATCTGTAAAAAGTATCGGAGGACACTATCACGTCCTATTGTCAGCCTTCCATTGGCACGTGACTTTAATGAGGTAGTTGCCATGGAGTTAAAGGTATGGGACAAGGACGAGAATATTTTCAGTCTACATTTTAGAGACCTAGCAACTGGATTTAGCCTTTTTACAATAATAAATAGCAAGGACAAAAGGGTGATTATAGACAAAATTATGGAGAAATGGATAGGGTCTGGACTTGGGACACCAGCAAGTTTCTCACTGATAATGAAGGGGAATTTGCCAATGCCGAGTTCAGAGACATGTGGGAAAACATGAACATTATGGTTCTGAATACTGCAGTTGGAAGTGCTTTCAGCAATGGGCTCTGTGAAAGGAATCACGCAGTGGTTGATGAAATGCTGCATAAAATCTTAGCTGACCAAACTGACAACTGCTTTGGCATGGGCGGTTCATGAGAAGAATTTGCTTCAGATGGTTGGAGGATATCGTCCCTATCGATTGGTTTATGGACTGAATCCCAAATTGCTTTCGTACTGTGCGACAGACCTCCTGCTCTAGAAGGTACTACAATTAGTTCCTTTTTTCTGCACATTGAATGCTTTACATGCAGGGAGATGGGCTTTCATCAAGGCTGAGGACTGAGAAAATTCGCAGAGCTCTGAGGCATGTAGAAGGCCATCTGAAGTGGAATTTAGTTCTGGAGATTTGGTCTATTCTGAAAGAGAGGGCCATAGGGAATGGAAGGGCCCTGGTAAGGTAATCAGTTGTGATGGTACGACAGTAGTTATGAAGCATGGAAAGCAAACTGTTAAGGTTCATTCCTTGCGATTAATCTCAGAATGTGAGCAGTTGATAGAGGGAAATGATGCATCTTGTACCTCAAATATTCATGATGAAGGTCCTGAGGAACAGAATGAGGTAGATCAAGTGTTGATTAGTAATGTGAGAGATCATGATGTTCAGGAAAGAGCTATCATATCCAAAGGACCCGGGTGACATCTATTCCAGAGGGGTCTAATAGATGGAGGGATGCAACAATTATGGGACGTGCAGGAAAACCAACAGGCAAGTTTAAATATTGGTTAAATGTTCAAGATGATGGCCAGGAAGCAAGGTAAGGACTGGCAGAATGGGGTGTAAGAGTGGAAGGTAAGAAAGTGCAGTGCAAGTTTTGATAGTGGTTCAGGAAGTGACTCTTGTGTAAGGAAGTGATCACGTACTGGAGAAAGAGCCTCCAATAATGTGCGAGGGAGATCTTCTAGCAGTAGTTCTGAAAGGCATCAAAGTGCTAATAGAGGCCGTAGTTTGAACAGATTCCACAATGAAACTAAGGCTAGAGAGCAGTCTTGGAATTGAACCAGAAGCAGAAGTCCTCATGATTGTGATGTTTTAGTAGCTGCCAATAATCTTGAGAAGAAACTAATAGAAGCAAAACATAAGGAATTAGAGAGTTGGAGAGAGTTTGGAGTTTATTCTGAGATACCAGCTAGGGGACAGCCAGCCTTGTCACATAAATGGATTTGTACTGAAAAAGTCCTTCCCGATGAAGCTTGCAAGGCTAAAGCGAGGCTAGTTGCGAGGGGTTTTGAAGAGTGACTGGGTGATACTGCTATTAGAGTGGACTCTCCCACAGCTGGAAAAGTAATCTTGAAAATGTTTTTCACTCTTTTGGCCACATAATAACAGGAGTGTAGATACATTGACTTTTTTAGTTTTTAGTTTTAGTTTTAGAGATACAGCACTGAAACAGGCCCTTCGGCCCACCGAGTCTGTGCCGGCCATCAACCACCCATTTATACTAATCCTACACTAATCCCATATTCCTACCACATCCCCACCTGTCCCTATATTTCCCTACCACCTACCGATACTAGGGGCAATTTATAATGGCCAATTTACCTACCAACCAGCAAGTCTTTTTGGCTGTGGGAGGAAACCGGAGCACCCGGAGAAAACCCACGCAGACACAGGGAGAACTTGCAAACTCCACACAGGCAGTACCCAGAATGGAACCCGGGTCGCTGGAGCTGTGAGGCTGCGGTGCTAACCACTGCGCCACTGTGCCGCCTAAATAAAAAAAAAATTGACATAAAAGCTGTATTTCTGCAGGGTGATACTTTTCAGAGAGAAATGTATCTGAAATATGTTATTAATAAGATTAAGGCAGAATTTAAGATTGGGATATTTGATATGCTGCTCCTGCACTATGTGGGAAATCAGGGATGATTCCCTGACGATCATGTGTGCAGGAAGTGTATCCATCTGCAGCTACTGACTACCCGTATTACTGAGCTGGAGCTGCGGGTGGATTCACTGTGGAGCATCCGCGATGCTGAGGATAGCACGTTTAGTGAGGTGGTCAAACCGCAGGTAATGGCTGCACAGGCAGAAAAGAGATGGGTGACCACCAGACGGAGTAGTAGGCGCAGGCAGGTAGTGCAGGAGTCCCCTGTGGCCATCCCCCTCTCAAACAGATATACCGCTTTTTAAATACTGTTGGGAGGGGATGACCTCCCAGGGGAAAGCAGCAACAGCCAAGTTCGTGGCACCACGGAGGGCTCTGCTGCACAACAGGGGAGGAAAAGGGGTGGAAGAGCGATAGTGATGGGGGATTCTATCGTAAGGGGTGCAGATAGGCGTTTCTGTGGCCGCAAATGAGTCTCCAGGATGGTATGTTGCCTCCCTGGTGCGAGGGTCAAGGATGTCTTGGAGTGGCTGCAGGACATTCTGAAAGGGGAGGGTGAGCAGCCAGAGGTCGTGGTCCATATTGGTACTAACGACATAGGCAGGAAGAGAGATGAGGTCCTGCAAAGTGAATATAGGGAGTTAGGCAGAAGGTTAAAAAGCAGGACCTATAGGGTTGTAATCTCAGGATTACTCCCTGTGCCACGTGCTAGTGAGGTTAGGAATAGGAGGATAAGGCAAATGAATGTGTGGCTGAAGAGATGGTGTAGGCGGGAGGGCTTCAGCTACTTAGATCATTGGGATTTCTTCTGGTGCAGAGGTGACCTGTACAAGAAGGACGGGTTGCATCTGAACTGGAAAGGGACCAATATCCTTGCGGGGAGGTTTGCTAGCACTACTCGGGAGGGTTTAAACTTGTCTTGCAGGGGGGCCCAAAGTAGTAGTCTCTCCGATGAGATAGTTGAGGCAAATGTAGAGGTTAAAGCAAGCAAGTCCAGTAGGCAGGCCGGGCAGGGACAGGACAGGGAGCGTGGAAGGTCTGGTAGGCTAAGTTGCATTTACTTTAATGCAAGAAGCATTACTGGTAAGGCAGATGAACTCAGAGCATGGATCGGTACATGGGATTGTGATATTATAGCTATTATGGAAACGTGGTTGAGGGATGGGCAGGACTGGCAGCTCAATGTTCCGGGGTACCGATGCTTCCGGCGTGACAGAGGTGCAGGTAAGAGAGGAGGGGGAGTTGCACTATTGATTAGGGAGGACATCACGGCAGTACTTAGAGAGAATATCCCAGGGGGAATGTCCAGCGAGGCCATATGGGTAGAACTTAGAAATAAGAAAGGGGTGAACACTTTGATGGGATTATACTATAGGCCCCCCAATAGTCAGAGGGAAGTGGAGGAACATATATGTAGGGAAATCACAGATAGGTGTAGGAATTATAGGGTTGTAATAGTAGGTGATTTTAACTTCCCTTATATTGACTGGGACTGCCTTAGTGCTCAGGGATCAGATGGGGAAGAATTTAAGTGTGTCCAGGATAGTTTTCTGAAGCAGTATGTGGATGGCCCTACTAGAGAAGGGGCTACACTCGACCTCCTCTTAGGAAATGAGGATGGGCAGGTGGCTGATGTGTCAGTGGGGGAGCACTTTGGGACCAGTGACCATAACTCGATTAGCTTCAAGATAGTTATGGAAAAGGATAGGACTGGTCCTCAGGTTGAGGTCCAAAATTGGGGGAAGGCTAATTTCGATGGCATCAGACAGGAACTCTCAAAAGTTGAATGGGAGAGGCTGTTTGCAGGTAAAGGGACGTCTGGTAAGTGGGAGGCTTTTCAAAGTGAGATAGGAAGAGTTCAGGGCCAGCATGTTCCTGTTAGATGGAAGGGCAAGGCTGGCAAGTTTAGGGAACCTTGGTTGATGAGGGATATTGAGGGTCTGGTCAGGACAAAGAAGGAGGCGTATGTCAGGTATAGGCAGCTGGGATCAAGCGAGTCCCTCGAGGAGTATAGGGGATGTAGGAGTACAATTAAGAAGGAAATTAGGAGGGCGAAAAGGGGCCATGAGATTTCCCTGGCAGATGAGATAAAGGAGAATCCTCAAAGATTCAAAAAGTATATTAAGAGTAAAAGTTTAGCGAGGGAGAGAGTAGGTCCCCTTAAGGATCAGTGTGGTAATCTATGTGTGGAGCCACGGGAAATGGGCAAGGTCTTCAATTAATACTTCTCGTCTGTATTTACCGTGGAGAAGGTCATGGAAGCTAATGAGTTCAAGGGAGGGAACAGCAATATCCTGGAGCATATCAACATTACAAAGGAGGAGGTGTTGGAGGTTTTGAAGTGCATTAAGGTGGGTAAATCCCCAGGGCTTGACCAGGTGTAACCTAGGATGCTATGGGAAGCAAAGGAGGAGATTGCTGGGGCCCTGGCAGAGATTGTTGTATCATCGTTAGCCACGGGTGAGGTACTGGAAAGTATCACCCTGCAGAAATGCAGCTTTTATGTCAATTTATTTATTTATTTATTTTATTTAGGCGGCACAGTGGCGCAGTGGTTAGCAACGCAGCCTCACAGCTCCAGTGACCCGGGTTCGATTCCGGGTACTGCCTGTGTGGAGCTTGCAAGTTCTCCCTGTGTCTGCGTGGGTTTTCTCAGGGTGCTCCGGTTTCCTCCCACAGCCAAAAAGACTTGCAGGTTGATAGGTAAATTGGCCATTATAAAATTGCCCCTAGTATCGGTAGGTGGTAGGGAAATATAGGGACAGGTGGGGATGTCGTAGGAATATGGGATTAGTGTAGGATTAGTATAAATGGGTGGTTAATGGTCAGCACAGACTCGGTGGGCCGAAGGGCCTGTTTCAGTGCTGTATCTCTAAAATCTAAAAAAAAAGGACACTCTGTGCTCTTTTCAAGTGAAGCCTCTCCCCCGCGCTCTTTTCAAGTGAAGCCTCTCCCCCGCGCTCTTTTCAAGTGAAGCCTCTCCCCCGCGCTCTTTTCAAGTGAAGCCTCTCCCCCGCGCTCTTTTCAAGTGAAGCCTCTCCCCCGCGCTCTTTTCAAGTGAAGCCTCTCCCCCGCGCTCTTTTCAAGTGAAGCCTCTCCCCCGCGCTCTTTTCAAGTGAAGCCTCTCCCCCGCGCTCTTTTCAAGTGAAGCCTCTCCCCCGCGCTCTTTTCAAGTGAAGCCTCTCCCCCGCGCTCTTTTTCAAGTGAAGCCTCTCCCCCGCGCTCTTTTTCAAGTGAAGCCTCTCCCCCGCGCTCTTTTTCAAGTGAAGCCTCTCCCCCGCGCTCTTTTTCAAGTGAAGCCTCTCCCCCGCGCTCTTTTTCAAGTGAAGCCTCTCCCCCGCGCTCTTTTTCAAGTGAAGCCTCTCCCCCGCGCTCTTTTTCAAGTGAAGCCTCTCCCCCCCGCTCTTTTTCAAGTGAAGCCTCTCCCCCCCGCTCTTTTTCAAGTGAAGCCTCTCCCCCCCGCTCTTTTTCAAGTGAAGCCTCTCCCCCGCGCTCTTTTTCAAGTGAAGCCTCTCGCCCGCGCTCTTTTTCAAGTGAAGCCTCTCCCCCGCGCACTTTTTCAAGTGAAGCCTCTCCCCCGCGCACTTTTTCAAGTGAAGCCTCTCCCCCGCGCTCTTTTTCAAGTGAAGCCTCTCCCCCGCGCTCTTTTTCAAGTGAAGCCTCTCCCCCGCGCTCTTTTTCAAGTGAAGCCTCTCCCCCGCGCTCTTTTTCAAGTGAAGCCTCTCCCCCGCGCTCTTTTTCAAGTGAAGCCTCTCCCCCGCGCTCTTTTTCAAGTGAAGCCTCTCCCCCGCGCTCTTTTTCAAGTGAAGCCTCTCCCCCGCGCTCTTTTTCAAGTGAAGCCTCTCCCCCGCGCTCTTTTTCAAGTGAAGCCTCTCCCCCGCGCTCTTTTTCAAGTGAAGCCTCTCCCCCGCGCTCTTTTTCAAGTGAAGCCTCTCCCCCGCGCTCTTTTTCAAGTGAAGCCTCTCCCCCGCGCTCTTTTTCAAGTGAAGCCTCTCCCCCGCGCTCTTTTTCAAGTGAAGCCTCTCCCCCGCGCTCTTTTTCAAGTGAAGCCTCTCCCCCGCGCTCTTTTTCAAGTGAAGCCTCTCCCCCGCGCTCTTTTTCAAGTGAAGCCTCTCCCCCGCGCTCTTTTTCAAGTGAAGCCTCTCCCCCGCGCTCTTTTTCAAGTGAAGCCTCTCCCCCGCGCTCTTTTTCAAGTGAAGCCTCTCCCCCGCGCTCTTTTTCAAGTGAAGCCTCTCCCCCGCGCTCTTTTTCAAGTGAAGCCTCTCCCCCGCGCTCTTTTTCAAGTGAAGCCTCTCCCCCGCGCTCTTTTTCAAGTGAAGCCTCTCCCCCGCGCTCTTTTTCAAGTGAAGCCTCTCCCCCGCGCTCTTTTTCAAGTGAAGCCTCTCCCCCGCGCTCTTTTTCAAGTGAAGCCTCTCCCCCGCGCTCTTTTTCAAGTGAAGCCTCTCCCCCGCGCTCTTTTTCAAGTGAAGCCTCTCCCCCGCGCTCTTTTTCAAGTGAAGCCTCTCCCCCGCGCTCTTTTTCAAGTGAAGCCTCTCCCCCGCGCTCTTTTTCAAGTGAAGCCTCTCCCCCGCGCTCTTTTTCAAGTGAAGCCTCTCCCCCGCGCTCTTTTTCAAGTGAAGCCTCTCCCCCGCGCTCTTTTTCAAGTGAAGCCTCTCCCCCGCGCACTTTTTCAAGTGAAGCCTCTCCCCCGCGCTCTTTTTCAAGTGAAGCCTCTCCCCCGCGCTCTTTTTCAAGTGAAGCCTCTCCCCCGCGCTCTTTTTCAAGTGAAGCCTCTCCCCCGCGCTCTTTTTCAAGTGAAGCCTCTCCCCCGCGCTCTTTTTCAAGTGAAGCCTCTCCCCCTCGCTCTTTTTCAAGTGAAGCCTCTCCCCCGCGCTCTTTTTCAAGTGAAGCCTCTCCCCCGCGCTCTTTTTCAAGTGAAGCCTCTCCCCCGCGCTCTTTTTCAAGTGAAGCCTCTCCCCCGCGCTCTTTTTCAAGTGAAGCCTCTCCCCCGCGCTCTTTTTCAAGTGAAGCCTCTCCCCCGCGCTCTTTTTCAAGTGAAGCCTCTCCCCCGCGCTCTTTTTCAAGTGAAGCCTCTCCCCCGCGCTCTTTTTCAAGTGAAGCCTCTCCCCCGCGCTCTTTTTCAAGTGAAGCCTCTCCCCCGCGCTCTTTTTCAAGTGAAGCCTCTCCCCCGCGCTCTTTTTCAAGTGAAGCCTCTCCCCCGCGCTCTTTTTCAAGTGAAGCCTCTCCCCCGCGCTCTTTTTCAAGTGAAGCCTCTCCCCCGCGCTCTTTTTCAAGTGAAGCCTCTCCCCCGCGCACCTTTTCAAGTGAAGCCTCTCCCCCGCGCACCTTTTCAAGTGAAGCCTCTCCCCCGCGCACCTTTTCAAGTGAAGCCTCTCCCCCGCGCACCTTTTCAAGTGAAGCCTCTCCCCCGCGCACCTTTTCAAGTGAAGCCTCTCCCCCGCGCACCTTTTCAAGTGAAGCCTCTCCCCCGCGCACCTTTTCAAGTGAAGCCTCTCCCCCGCGCACCTTTTCAAGTGAAGCCTCTCCCCCGCGCACTTTTTCAAGTGAAGCCTCTCCCCCGCGCACTTTTTCAAGTGAAGCCTCTCCCCCGCGCACTTTTTCAAGTGAAGCCTCTCCCCCGCGCACTTTTTCAAGTGAAGCCTCTCCCCCGCGCACTTTTTCAAGTGAAGCCTCTCCCCCGCGCACTTTTTCAAGTGAAGCCTCTCCCCCGCGCACTTTTTCAAGTGAAGCCTCTCCCCCGCGCACTTTTTCAAGTGAAGCCTCTCCCCCGCGCACTTTTTCAAGTGAAGCCTCTCCCCCGCGCTCTTTTTCAAGTGAAGCCTCTCCCCCGCGCTCTTTTTCAAGTGAAGCCTCTCCCCCGCGCTCTTTTTCAAGTGAAGCCTCTCCCCCGCGCTCTTTTTCAAGTGAAGCCTCTCCCCCGCGCTCTTTTTCAAGTGAAGCCTCTCCCCCGCGCTCTTTTTCAAGTGAAGCCTCTCCCCCGCGCTCTTTTTCAAGTGAAGCCTCTCCCCCGCGCTCTTTTTCAAGTGAAGCCTCTCCCCCGCGCTCTTTTTCAAGTGAAGCCTCTCCCCCGCGCTCTTTTTCAAGTGAAGCCTCTCCCCCGCGCTCTTTTTCAAGTGAAGCCTCTCCCCCGCGCACCTTTTCAAGTGAAGCCTCTCCCCCGCGCACCTTTTCAAGTGAAGCCTCTCCCCCGCGCACCTTTTCAAGTGAAGCCTCTCCCCCGCGCACCTTTTCAAGTGAAGCCTCTCCCCCGCGCACCTTTTCAAGTGAAGCCTCTCCCCCGCGCACTTTTTCAAGTGAAGCCTCTCCCCCGCGCACTTTTTCAAGTGAAGCCTCTCCCCCGCGCACTTTTTCAAGTGAAGCCTCTCCCCCGCGCACTTTTTCAAGTGAAGCCTCTCCCCCGCGCACTTTTTCAAGTGAAGCCTCTCCCCCGCGCACTTTTTCAAGTGAAGCCTCTCCCCCGCGCTCTTTTTCAAGTGAAGCCTCTCCCCCGCGCTCTTTTTCAAGTGAAGCCTCTCCCCCGCGCTCTTTTTCAAGTGAAGCCTCTCCCCCGCGCTCTTTTTCAAGTGAAGCCTCTCCCCCGCGCTCTTTTTCAAGTGAAGCCTCTCCCCCGCGCTCTTTTTCAAGTGAAGCCTCTCCCCCGCGCTCTTTTTCAAGTGAAGCCTCTCCCCCGCGCTCTTTTTCAAGTGAAGCCTCTCCCCCGCGCTCTTTTTCAAGTGAAGCCTCTCCCCCGCGCTCTTTTTCAAGTGAAGCCTCTCCCCCGCGCTCTTTTTCAAGTGAAGCCTCTCCCCCGCGCTCTTTTTCAAGTGAAGCCTCTCCCCCGCGCTCTTTTTCAAGTGAAGCCTCTCCCCCGCGCTCTTTTTCAAGTGAAGCCTCTCCCCCGCGCTCTTTTTCAAGTGAAGCCTCTCCCCCGCGCTCTTTTTCAAGTGAAGCCTCTCCCCCGCGCTCTTTTTCAAGTGAAGCCTCTCCCCCGCGCTCTTTTTCAAGTGAAGCCTCTCCCCCGCGCTCTTTTTCAAGTGAAGCCTCTCCCCCGCGCTCTTTTTCAAGTGAAGCCTCTCCCCCGCGCTCTTTTTCAAGGGAAGCCTCTCCCCCGCGCTCTTTTTCAAGGGAAGCCTCTCCCCCGCGCTCTTTTTCAAGGGAAGCCTCTCCCCCGCGCTCTTTTTCAAGGGAAGCCTCTCCCCCGCGCTCTTTTTCAAGGGAAGCCTCTCCCCCGCGCTCTTTTTCAAGGGAAGCCTCTCCCCCGCGCTCTTTTTGATGAAGATTCTACCCACCCTGTGTTCAATGGCGCCTCTCCCCGCCCTCCTCGCTCTTTTCTAAAAGCAGAGATTGACCAATTGCGAAGTCTTGCGGGTCAATTTAACTGTTTGGGCTCTCAGACTAGGCCTAATGTTAGTTTTGATGTGCTGGAGTTAAGCACGCTGATGAAACATCCAATATTTGAGAATAGTTTACGGGCAAATAAAACATTAATAAAGTAAGTCTGGAGAAATGTGTAATGACGTTTCCATCCTTTGGTGACCCCAAAAAACATGAAGCTAATCATTTTTAGAGATAGAGTCATAGACATTGTGCCCTCATCACAGAAGATCCCGCACCTCGCAACACTGGTCTCCATTCCCTGCCAGTAGCCATCAAAGTGGCTTTGAACTTCTTTGCTTCTGGCTCCTTCCAAGGATCAGCTGTGGTCTTTAGTGACCTCTTACAATTAGGGGGGAGACGGCATAGTGGTAATGTCACCGGACTAGTAATCCTGAGCCTAGGTTTATGTTCTGGGGACATGGGTTTGAATCTCACCACAGCAGATCATGAAATTTGAATTCAATTAATAAATTTGGAATTAAAAGCTAGTCTAATGATGACCATGAAACCATTGTCGATTGTTGTAAAAGCCCATCTGGTTTACTAACGCCCTTTAGGGAAGGAAATCTGCTGTCCTTACCTGGTCTGACCTACATGTGACTCCAGACCCACAGCAATGTGGTTGACTCTGAAATGGTCTCTGAAATGGCCTAGCAAGCCACTCAGTTGAAGGGCAATTTGGGATGGGCAATAAATGCTGGCCTAGTCAGTGACTCCCACAAACTGATGAAAAGAAAGCTGCACACCACTATCGTGCTCCAGTGATGCCGTGCTCCAGTGATGCCCTCTTTGCCAGAGCTGGACAGCACATTCATTTCACAACAGACACGACCTCGCAGGGATAGAGTGCATTAGGTTTTCCATTGCTGGATTCCCCCAGATACAGGGCATCATCGATTGCACCCAGGTGGCCATCAGGCACCCAGCGAGCGGCCAATGTGATCCATCAACAGGAAGGGCTTCCACTCCCTGAACGTCCATTTGGTCTGTGATTGCAACAAGAGCTTCCTCTATATGTGCGCTCGCTTTCCCAGCAGCTGCCTTGATTCCTTCATCCTCCACCAGTCCAGTCCGCCTCAGATCTTCACTCCAACCTCCAAAGTGTGTGGATGGATCCTAGAGGAAGAGATGGCTACTGACCCTTCTACAGGAACGCCAGACAGAGGAACAAAGGCGATAGAGCCAATGCCCCCTGCTCACCTTTGAGCAGATCATCAGGCTTCTGAAGAAGCTATTCCAGTGTCTGAACCATTGGTGCCCCCCAATATCCTCCTGAAAGGGCCCTGGTCATTGTGGTGGGCTGCTGTGCTCTCCATAATGTGGTCCTCCAGACTGGTGTGGACCTTGAGGACAGTGAGGCCCTAAAAAGAGACAGCTCATCAGGGAGGAGCAGGAGTTAAGGGAGGAGAAGGAAGAGGGGTCGGAGGGAGATGATGCTGAAAAGAGAGGTGCCCTGCTACATGACAAGGTGGTCACCCTCCCGTCACCCTCTGGGAAGAGAACCTCCTTTCCTCTCCCTCATGGCTTCCAGCATTGATGAATCGAGATCCTGCTGCAGATGTCAGGCCTCCGGCTCTCCTGTGACATCTCACTTCCCTCTGGTGAAGTGCAAGGCTTTGGCATAAATTGCAGATCCCTCCTTCTGGACAACCAGCAGCCTCAGTGATGGCTGCCATGGGGTGTCTAAATGAGTCCCACACTTCTTCTGAACCACCTCCATTCATGCCCCTACTGGCTCTAAGTGGACAGGAAACGCATCTCCATACCAATTAAGGCCTCACTCCCATGCAAATCTGAACTTTCATCAGTTTCCCACCAGAGGCAGGTTTCTGATCCAGAAACAGACCTGGCTGCTGTTTCCCGCCTCAAAGTGCACAGGTAACCAACAGCAACATGAGGAAAAACGTTTTTATGCAGCAAGTGATTGGGTTTTGGAATGTACTGCCTGAGAGTGTGTTGGTGGCAGAGTCAATTGTGGCTTTCAAAAGGGAATTGGATAATTGAGAGAGAAAATTTGTAGGGCTACGGGGAAAGGGCTGAGTTGCTATTGCAGAGAGCTGGCATGAAAACAATGGCCTGAATGGCCTCCTTCTGTGCTTTAAGCATTCTGTGTACAGGATGCAGAACCCACATATACAGGAACTAACACCCAGAAGAAGGGGTCAGGTAACAAACTATACAAGGACTGACTGTTATGTACTGAGAAGTATGGGGACTGGAATGGAGGTACACAAGTTGACACCATGATCCACAAAAGACTGCAGTGCTGGACGGGGGTGAATCATTCACTTTTGTTCATTGTGTACCTTACAGGAACTGACACTGAGCCATATTGTCTGAATGAGAGTGGTGTATGCCATGCATCAGTTGAGAATATGATGGCCATGCTTGTGATTCATTTCTTTCCAGGAAAGATTTTCAGGAGTATTTGGAAACCCGCCCTGACCACAAACAAGAGTTTGTGTCGCAGTGGCAAGCTGACTACAATTCCATCGCTGAAGATCTGCGACAAGATGATGAAATGAAAGCAGAGCTGCTGCTGCGGCTTTATGTAAGTGTGAGCTCCCGATATTCCCCTGGGCTCTGTGTAAGTGTGAGCTCCCGATCTTCCCCTGGGCTCTGTGTAAGTGTGAGCTCCCGATATTCCCCTGGGCTCTGTGTAAGTGTGAGCTCCCGATATTCCCCTGGGCTCTGTGTAAGTGTGAGCTCCCGATATTCCCCTGGGCTCTGTGTAAGTGTGAGCTCCCGATATTCCCCTGGGCTCTGTGTAAGTGTGAGCTCCCGATATTCCCCTGGGCTCTGTGTAAGTGTGAGCTCCCGATATTCCCCATGGCTCTATGTAAGTGTGAGCTCCCGATATTCCCCTGGGCTCTGTGTAAGTGTGAGATCCTGATATTCCCCTGGGCTCTGTGTAAGTGTGAGCTCCCGATATTCCCCTGGGCTCTGTGTAAGTGTGAGATCCTGATATTCCCCTGGGCTCTGTGTCAGTGTGAGCTCCCGATATTCCCCTGGGCTCAGTGTAAGTGTGAGATCCCGATATTCCCCTGGGCTCTGTGTAAGTGTGAGCTCCCGATCTTCCCCTGGGCTCTGTGTAAGTGTGAGCTCCCGATCTTCCCCTGGGCTCTGTGTAAGTGTGAGCTCCCGATCTTCCCCTGGGCTCTGTGTAAGTGTGAGCTCCCGATATTCCCCTGGGCTCGGTGTAGGTGTGAGATCCTGATATTCCCCTGGGCTCTGTGTAAGTATGAGCTCCCGATATTCCCCTGGGCTCTGTGTAAGTGTGAGATCCCGATATTCCCCTGGGCTCTGTGTAAGTGTGAGCTCCCGATCTTCCCCTGGGCTCTGTGTAAGTGTGAGCTCCCGATATTCCCCTGGGCTCGGTGTAGGTGTGAGATCCTGATATTCCCCTGGGCTCTGTGTAAGTATGAGCTCCCGATATTCCCCGGGGCTCTGTCGTAAGTGTGAGTCCTGATATGCCCCCGGGGCTCTGTGTCAGTGTGAGTCCTGATATGCCCCCGGGGCTCTGTGTCAGTGTGAGTCCTGATATGCCCCCGGGGCTCTGTGTCAGTGTGAGTCCTGATATTCCCCCGGGGCTCTGTGTAAGTGTGAGCTCCGGTCTCCCCCGGGGCTCTGTGTAAGTGTGAGCTCCGGTCTCCCCCGGGGCTCTGTGTAAGTGTGAGCTCCGGTCTCCCCCGGGGCTCTGTGTAAGTGTGAGCTCCGGTCTCCCCCGGGGCTCTGTGTAAGTGTGAGCTCCGGTCTCCCCCGGGGCTCTGTGTAAGTGTGAGCTCCGGTCTCCCCCGGGGCTCTGTGTAAGTGTGAGCTCCGGTCTCCCCCGGGGCTCTGTGTAAGTGTGAGCTCCGGTCTACCCTGGGGCTCTGTGTAAGTGTGAGTCCTGATATTCCCCCGGGGCGCTGTGTAAGTGTGAGCTCCGGTCTCCCCCGGGGCGCTGTGTAAGTGTGAGCTCCGGTCTCCCCCGGGGCTCTGTGTAAGTGTGAGTCCTGATATTCCCCCGGGGCTCTGTGTAAGTATGAGCTCTCATTACATGATTGATGTCACTGTTGAGCTCCTGTCTCAGCCCAGCAGCTGTTCCTCGAAGGATTCAAACCGCACTGATGTTGCCAAATGTAGTCGTTAAATGACTGGAGATATGACCAAGTTGCACATGATGTATGACCAATGTCATATTTAACAGAGTCCTGACAAGCATCCTTACCCCCACCAGTACATGCAAGAAGCAAGAACTTCACAGCTTTCTGGTGCAAGTTTGTCAGGGAGCAGCTTTCAAAGCCAAAAGCAAAGTCATCGACCTGTCCTGATGAAGGGTCATCGACCTCAAATGTTAACTCTGTTTCTCACTCCAGAAATGCTGCCTGACCTACTGAGTATTTTTAGTATTCTCTGTTTTTATTTCAGGGTTCAAAGGCACCAGAGTGAGGGCAGGAAATTCTCCCCATCTTGTTGTAATCCAGGAAGCCAGATGGTGAAGGATAGAACTGGAGCCAATCTTTATACACTTTTTTGTATTTATTTACAGAGTGACACATTACAGGCATACACTTCCTAACCCCAACAACCACAGTTTCACTTTGGATCCATCACCTGCATACAATTAAACATAATTAATATACAATTAACACATCTAGCCAGCCCAGACTGAAGACAGGAAATTCTCCCCATTTGACGGCTGCATCAATGACACGTGAAACTAGTTTGGGCAATCACAATCTACAGAGGGTATGGGCTTCTATTTGTCTGGGATATCTGAATTCACTGAGTCTGTTAATTTACTGTATAGAACCTGCGGGAGTGTCTGTGGGATATCTCTGATAACAGGAAGGAAGATGCTGAGCGAGAGAGGATGAACATTATGGGTAATGGCTGGCTGGAGGATCATCTGGGTGTACTGCTCAACATCTACACAACCTTCATGCAGGTATGAAAGCTCCATTGTGTCCTACTCTGCAACACGTTGATGTTGGTTGGAAGGAGCTTTTGGAACTTATAGTTCTACACTGAAACACATAGTTCAACGATTGCTTCTCATCAGTTCTGAGGGAATTTGGAGCCACCTTGGCCCATTGGGAATAAAGGAGAGCTGCCCAGAGTCTCACTGTCACTCAGAGAGGATTTATAGACAGCTAGACTGGGATGGTTAATATTGAAAGAAAGAACTTGCATTTTTACAGTGTTTTTTATGACCTCAGGAGATCCCAAAGCATTTTACAGCCAATGAAGTACTTTCAACGTGTAGTCACTGTTGTGATGTAAGAATTTGTGCACAGCAAGCTCCCACATACAACAAAAGGATAAACTACGTAAGTCAGCCTAACCTCGCTGGTGGGAAAATTATTGGGGAAAAAAATTTTGAAGGACAGGATAAGTCTTCGTTTAGAAATACATGGGCTGGGATTTTATCTGGGCGACGGGGGTCTCGACCTCCGCAAAAGCGCTGCCAAAAACACCACATTGCCCCTTCTGTGGGAGGCTCGCTGAATGAAGTACCAATTAAGATACGGAAGTGGATAGTGGCGGGCCTTCTATGGGATCAAGGATCCTGGTGATGGAAATCCTGCTTTCTGAGAGCTACCAGCCAATCAGAGGCTGGCCGCTCTTTAACTGTGCAGCGCCACCGTGGAGGCAGTGGCCACTGTGGGTGGAGCACCCACCCGAGGCCCAGGAGCGGTGCTGGACCCAAGCTACAGGTAGGTCAGGACAGGAGAGGTCACAGGGCAGGGGGTTGTAGGTAGGTCGGCAGCAAGGGCAGAGTGTTGGCTCTCAGTGGGAACCCTCCCTTCCCGTGCCAGGTCCCTCGTCCAGGCACTAAGTGCCTTTCAATGAGGCCCCCAACCCCACCTGAGGCGGCAAGCAACCTGCACGGTTTTTCTTCTTGTGCTTCCCGTGGGGCAACATGCAACCGCCCCCCCCCCACCCTGGATTTAATTTCAGTGGAGGCGGAAAGATGACTGGATCCTCCCGCCACCATCTCACCTGATTATATGCTCTTCCCTCCTCCAAACCCACCACAGGAGAGCAAATAATTCCCCCGATGGTTTAATCAAAGACAGTCAGCACGGATTTCTTAAGGGAAGGTTGTGCCTGACTAACATAATTGAATACTTTGAGGAGGTAACACAGAGCGTCGATGAAGGTAGTGTATTTGATGTTGTCTAGATGGATTTTAGCAAAACTTTTGATAAAGTCCCACTTGGTAGACTGGTCACAAAAGTAAAAGCCCATAGGAAGAATGCAAAGTGGCAAGTTAGGGTAGGCAGTGGCGTAGTGGTATTATCATTGGACTAGGAACCCAGAGACCCAGGGTATTTCTCTGGGGACATGGGTTCAAATCCCACCACAGCAGAAGGTGGAATTTGAATTCAATTAGTAAATCTGGAATTAAAAGCTAGTCTAATGATGGCCATGAAACCATTGTCGATTGTTGTAAAAACCCATCTGGTTCACTAATGTCCTTTAGAGAAGGAAATCTGCTGTCCTTACCTGGTCTGGCCTACATGTGACTCCAGAGCCACAGCAATGTGGTTAACTCTTACATGCCCTCTGAAATGGCCTAGCAAGCCACTCAGTTGTACCTAACCGCTACGAAGTCAATAAAAAGGAATGAAACCGGACGGACCACCCGGTATCGACCTAGGCACCGGAAAAGACAACGGAAAACCCAGCCCTGTCGACCCTGTAAAGTCCTCCTTACTAACATCTGGGGGCTTGTGCCAAAGTTGGGAGAGCTGTCCCACAGACTAGTCAAGCAACAACCTGACAGAGTCATACTCACGGAATCATACCTTACAGACAATGTCCCAGACACTACCATCACCATCCCCGGGTATGTCCTGTCCCACCGGCAGGACAGACCCAGCAGAGGTGGTGGCACAGTGGTGTACAGTAGGGAGGGAGTTGCCCTGGGAGTCCTCAACATTGACTCCGGGCCCCATAAAGTCTCATGGCATCAGGTCAAACATGGGCAAGGTAACCTCCTACTGATTACCACCTACCGCCCTCCCTCAGCTGATGACTCAGTACTCCTCCATGTTGAAAACCACTTGGAGGAAGCACTGAGGGTGGCAAGGGCACAAAATGTACTCTGGGTGGGGGACCTCAATGTTCATCACCAAGAGTGGCTCGGGAGCACCACTACTGACTGAGCTGGCCGAGTCCTAAAGGACATAGCTGCTAGACTGGGTCTGCGACAGGTGGTGGGGGAACCAACACGAGGGGAAAACATACTTGACCTCGTCCTCGCCAATCTGCCTGCCGCAGATGCTTCAGTCCATGACAGTATTGGTAGGAGTGACCACCGCGCAGTCCTTGTGGAGACGAAGTCCCTCCTTCACATTGATGATACCGTCCATCATGTTGTGTGGCACTACCACCGTGCTAAATGGGATAGATTTCGAACAGATCTAGCAATGCAAAACTGGGCATCCATGAGGCGCTGTGGGCCATCAGCAGCAGCAGAATTGTACTCAACCACAATCTGTAACCTCATGGCCCGGCATATCCCCCACTCTACCATTACCATCAAGCCAGGAGACCAGCCATGGTTCAATGAAGAGTGCAGGAGGGCATGCCAGGAGCAGCACCAGGCATACCTCAAAATGAGGTGTCAACCTGGTGAAGCTACAACACAGGACTATCTGCATGCCAAACTGCGTAAGCAGCATGCGATAGAGAGAGCTAAGCGATCCCATAACCAACGGATCAGATCTAAGCTCTGCAGTCCTGCTACATCCAGCTGTGAATGGTGGTGGACAATTAAACAACTAACTGGAGGAGGTGGCTCCACAAATATCCCCATCCTCAATGATGGGGGAGCCCAGCACATCAGTGCAAAAGATAAGGCTGAAGCATTTGCAACAGTCTTCAGCCAGAAGTGCCGAGTTGATGATCCATCTCGGCCTCCTCCTGAAGTCTCCAGCATCACAGATGCCAGACTTCAGCCAATTCGATTCACTCTGCGTGATATCAAGAAATGACTGAAGGCACTGGATACTGCAAAAGCTATGGGCCCTGACAATATTCCGGCAATAGTACTGACGACCTGTGCTCCAGAACTTGCCTCGCCCCTCGCCAAGCTGTTCCAGTACAGCTACAACACTGGCATCTACCCTGCAATGTGGAAAATTGCCCAGGTATGTCCTGTACACAAAAAGCAGGACAAGTCCAACCGGCCAATTACTGCCCCATCAGCCTACTCTCAATCATCAGTAAAGTGATGGAAGGTGTCATCAACAGTGCCATCAAGCGGCACTTGCTTCGCAATAACCTGCTCAGTGGCGCTCAGTTTGGGTTCCGCCAGGTCCTGACCTCATTACAGCCTTGGTTCAAAGATGGACAAAAGAGTTGAACTCAAGAGGTGAGGTGAGAGTGACTGCCCTTGACATCAAGGCAGCATTTGACCAAGTATGGCTTCAAGGAGCCCTAGCAAAACTGGAGTCAATGGGGATCAGGGGGAAAACCCTCCGCTGGCTGGAGTCATGCCTAGCGAAAAGGAAGATGGTTGTGGTTGTTGGAGGTCAATCATCTGAGCTCCAGGACATCACTCACTGCATGAGTACCTCAGGGTAGTGTCCTAGGCCCAACCATCTTCAGCTGCTTCATCAATGACCTACCTTCAATCATAAGGTCAGAAGTGGGGATGTTCGCTGATGATTGCACAATGCACAAAACAACATTCGTGACTCCTCAGATACTGAAACAGTCCGTGTAGAAATGCAGCAAGACCTGGACAATATCCAGGCTTGGGCTGATAAGTGGCAAGTAACAATCGCGCCACACAAGTGCCAGGCAATGACCATCTCTAACAAGAGAGAATCTAACCATCTCCCCTTGACATTCAACGGCATTACCATCGCTGAATCCCCCACTATCAACATCCTGGGGACCACCATTGACCAGAAACTGAACTGGAATAGCCATATAAATACCGTGGCTACAAGAGCAGGTCAGAGGCTAGGAATCCTGAGGCGAGTAACTCACCTCCTGACTCCCCAAAGCCTGTCCATCATCTACAAGGCACAAGTCAGGAGTGTGATGGAATACTCTCCACTTGCCTGGATGGGTGCAGCTCCAACAACAATCAAGAAGCTCGACACCATCCAGGACAAAGCAGCCCGCTTGATTGTCACCCCATCTACAAACATTCACTCCCTCCACCACCAACGCACAGTGGCAGCAGTGTGCACCATCTACAAGATGCACTGCAGCAATGCACTAAGGCTCCTTAGACAGCACCTTCCAAACCTGCGACCTATACCAACTAGAAGGACAAGGGCAACAAATGCATGGGAACATCACCACCTGCAAGTTCTCCTCCAAGTCACACACCATCCTGACTTGGAACTATATTGCCGTTCCTTCACTGTCGCTAGGTCAAAATCCTGGAACTCCCTTCCTAACAGCACTGTGGGTGTACCTACTCCAAATGGACTGCAGCGGTTCAAGAAGGCAGCTCACCACCACCTTCTCAAGGGCAATTAGGGATGGGCAATAAATGCTGGCCTGGCCAGTGATGCCGACATCCCATGAATGAATAAAAAAAAAAAGTTGGATCCAAAATTGTCTCAGAGGCCACAAGCAAAAGGTAATGGTTGATGGATATTTTTGTGACTGGAAGACTTTTTCCATTGGGGTTCTGCGGGCTCCGCTTTTTGTGGTATTTATCAATGATTTTGCCTTCGGGGGTATGATTAAGAAGTTTGCAGACGATACAAAAATTGCCCTTGTGGTCAACAAAGCTGTAAACTGAAGGAAGATATCAATGGACTAGTCAGGTGTCCAGAACAATGGCAAATTAAATTCAATCTGGAGAAGTGTGAAGCAATGCATTTGGACAAGGCAAGGGAATACACAGTAAAGACAGGATACTGAGAAATATAGAGGAATAGAGGGACCTTGGAAGGCATGTCCACAACTTCTGAAGGTGGCTGCAAAAGGTGGTCAAGAAGACATACGGGATACTTGCCTTTATTAACCATGGTGCAGAATACAAGAGCAGGGAGGTTATGCTGGAACTGTATAAAACACTAGTTAAGCCATAGCTGGAGTACTGCTTGCAGTTCTGTTCACCGCATTATAGCAAAGATGTGATTGCACAAGAGAGGGTACAGAGGAGATTTACGAGCATGTTGCCTGGACTGGAGAGTTGTACTTATGAGGAAAGTTTGGATTGATTCTGACCCTCTGACAGGGCGGCGCTCCCTCAGTTTTGACCCTCCAACAGTGCAGCGCTCCCTCAGTACTGCCCCTCTACTGAAGGTGCAAGACACCCTTAATTTTGATCTGAACAAGACTTAAACAATTAAGGCAACAGGATACTTGGATAGTAAGTCCAGAAAGTTTATTGGAAGTAAAATCATACTTAATAAATTCAGGAAAATAACTTTACAGATCGCGCAGGTAATAGTCATAGAGTCAAAGTTACACAACACAGAAACAAGCCCTTCGGCCCACAGTGTCCGTGCCGGCCATCAAGAACCTATTTATTCTAATCCCATTTTCCAGCACTTGGTCCGTAGCCTTGTATGCTATGGCGTTTAAAATGATCATCTAAATACTTCTTAAATGTTATGATGGTTCTGGCCTCCACCACCCCTTCAGGCAGTGTGTTCCAGATTCCAACCACCCTCTGGGTGAAAAGATTTTTCCTCAAATCCCCTCTAAATCTCCTGCCCTTGCCTTAAATCTATGCCCCTTGGTTATTGACACCTCCGCTAAGAGAAAAAGTTTCTTCCTATCTACCCTATCTGAGCCCCTCATAAGTTTGTGTGCCTCAGTCAGGTCCCCCCTCAGCCTTCTCTGCTCTAAGGAAAACAACCCTAGACTATCCAGTCTCTCTTCATAGCTCCAGCCCAGGCAACATCCTGGTGAATCTCCTCTGCACCCTCTCCAGTGCAATCACATCCTTCCTGTAGTGTGGCAACCAGAACTGTACACAGTACTCCAGCTGTGACCTAAATAGCATTTTATACAGCCCCATCAGAACCTCCCTGCTCTTATATTCTATGCCTCGGCTAATAAAGGCAAGTATCCTTTATGACTTCCTAACCAAAAATCTACCTGTGCTGCTACCTTCAGTGATCTATGGACAAGTACACCAAGGGCCCTCTGACCCTTTGTACTTCCTCGGGTCCTACCATCCATTGTATATTCCCTTGCCTTGTTAGTCCTCCCAAAATGCATCACCTCACACTTTTCAGTATTAAATTCCATTTGCCATTACTCCACCCATCTTACCAGCCCATCTATATCGTCCTGTAATCTAAGGCTTTCCTCCTCACTATTTACAACACCACCAATTTTCGTGTCATCTGTGAACATACTGATCATACCTCCTATATTCACGTCTAAATCATTAATGTACACTACAAACAGCAAGGGTCCCAGCACCGATCCCTGTGGTACACCACTGGTCACAGGCTTCCAATCGCAAAAACAACCCTCGACCATCACCCTCTGCCTCCTGCCACTAAGCCAATTTTGGATCCACTTTGCCAAATTGCCCTGGATCCCATGGGCTCTTATCTTCTTAACCAACCTCCCATGTGGGACCTTATCAAAAGCCTTACTGAAGTCCATGTAGACTACATCAACTGCTTTACCCTCATCTACACCTCTAGTCACCTCCTCGAAAAATTCAATCAAGTTAGATACGATCTCCCCCTGACAAAGCCATGCTGACTATCCCTGATTAATCCCTGCCTCTCCAAGTGGAGATTAATCCTGTCCCTCAGAATTATTTCCAATAGTTTCCCGACCACTGATGTTAGACTCACCGGCCTGTAATTACCTGGTCTATCCCTGCTACCCTTCTTGAATAATGGTACCACATTCGCTGTCCTCCAATTCTCTGGCACCTATCCTGTGGCCAGAGAGGATTTGAAAAACTTGTGTCACTTTGGTCAGATCCTGTTTTATCATATTGAAATCGGCCTTCCCCCAATTCAGTACCTTTATTTCCAGTCCATCTTTGTCCTTTTCTATAACTATTTTAAAATCTTAGACTTATGGTCACTATTCCCGAAATGCTTTCCCACTGACACTTCTACCACTTGTCCGGCTTCATTCCCTCAGATAAGGGAATTAAGAACATAAGAAATAGGGGCAAGAGTAGGTCAATCAGCCCCTCAAGCCTGCCCTACCATTCAATAAGATCATGGCTGATCTGTTCCAGGCCTCAACTCCTCTTTCGGGCCTGCTCCGCATAACCCTTGACTCCCCGAGATTTCAAAAATCTATCTACCTCCTCCTTAAATTTAGTGACCCAGCCTCTACAACTCTGAGGAGAATTCCAGAGATTCACCACCCTCAGAGAAGAAATTCCTTCGTATCTCAGTTTTAAATGTGTGCCCCCTTATTCTGTAATTATGTCCCCGAGTTCGAGATTCCCCCACTAGTGGAAACATCTTCTCAACATCTACCCTATCGAGCCCCCTTAAAATATTGTATATTTCAATAAGGTCGCCTCTCATTCTTCTAAACTCCAATGAATAAAGGCCTAACTTGTTTAGCCGTTCTTGATAAGACAACCCCTTCATCCCAGGAATCAGCCTAGTGAATCTTTTCTGAACTGCCTCCAATGCTAGTATATCCTTCTTTAAATATGGGGACCAAAACTGTATGCAGTGCTCCAGGTGTGGCCTCACCAACACCCTGTACAGTTGTAACAAGACTTCCCTATTTTTAAACTCAACCCCCTAGCAATAAAGGCCAAAATTCCATTTGCCTTCCTAATTACTTGCTGCACCTGCATGCTAACTTTTTGTGTTTCATGTACAAGAACACCCAGATGCCTCTGTACTGCAGCATTTTATAGTCTTTCTCCATCTAAATAATAATCTGCCTTTTTATTCTTCCTACCAAAGTGGATGACCTCACACTTTCCCACATTGAACTCCATCTGCCAAGTTTTTGCTCACTTACTTAACCTATCTATATCCCTTTGCAGATTCTGTGTCCTCATCACAACATGCCATCCCACCTATTTTTGTATCGTCAGCAAATTTGGATACACTACACTCTGTCCCTTCCTCTGAGTCATTAATATAGATAGTAAATAGTTGAGGTCCTAGGACTGATCCTTGTGGCACCCTACTAGTTACGGCTTTCCAACCTGAAAAAGACCCATTGATCCCAACTCACTGCCTTCTGTGTGTTAGCCAATCCTCAATCCATGCCAACACATTACCCCCAATACCCTGAGCTCTTATTTTGTCCAGTAACCTTTTATGTGGCACCTTATCGAAAGCCTTCTGAAAATCCAAATACACTACATCTACAGGTTCCCCTTTATCCATTCTCTTTGTTATATCCTCAAAGAACTCTAACATTTTTGTCAAACATGATTTCCCCTTCGTAAAACCATGTTGACTCTGTCCGACCAATGCCTCCACTATCTCTGCAGCCACTTCTTTTAAAACCCTTGGGTGCGGGCCATCAGGTCCTGGCGACTTGTCTGCCTTTATTCCCATCATTTTGTCCAGCACCTTTTCTCTTGTGATAGTGATTGTTACAAGTTCCTCCCTCCCATTAACATCTTGCTCATCTGTTATTGTTGGGATGTTTATAGTGTCTTTCAACGTGAAGACTGATGCAAAATATTGGTTTAAATTATCTGCCATTTCCCTGTTATTAATTCCCCAGTCTCATCCTCTAAGGATCCCACACTTACTTTAGCTACTGTCTTCCTTTTTATATACCCGTAGAAGCTCTTATTTGCTTTTATATTTCTTGCCAATTTACTCTCATAATCAATTTTTTCCCTCTTTGTCAGTTTTTTAGTCATCTGCTGCTGGTTCCTATAAAAAAAAATTCCCAATCCTCTGGCCTACCACTAGCTTTCACCACTTTGTACGCTTTTGTTTTTGATTTGATACTCTCCTTAACTTCCTTTGTTATCTACGGGTGGTTCATCATTCTCATCGAGTCCTTCCTTCTGACCCAAAGAAATGTTTGCTGAGTGTTATGAAATATCTGCTTAAAAGACTGCCACTGTTCATCTACTGACTTTCCCTTTAGTCTATTTTCCTAGCCCGCTTTAGACAACTCTTTCTTCATACCTCTGTAATTGCCCTTGTTTAAGTTGAAGACACTGGTTTGAGACCCGAGTTGCTCTCCCTCAAACTGAATTTGAAATTCTACCATGTTATGATCATTTCCCCCTAGAGGATCCTTAACTACGAGATCTCTTATTAATCCTACCTCATTACACAATACCAAATCTAAAATAGCCTGTTCCCGGATAGGTTCTCCAACGTATTGTTCTCAGTAACAGTCCCTGATGCACTCTACAAATTCATCTTCCATGTTACCCTTGCCAATTTGATTTGTCCAGTCTATATGCAGATTAAAATCAGCTATGATAATGGTAGGACCTTCTACGTGCTGGCTCAAAAAGCTCTTCTGGATGCACTTTAAGAATTCCGCCCCCTTTAAGTCTTTTGCACTAAGACTATCCCAGTTAATATGGGGGAGTTGAAATCCCCTACTATTGAAATTACCCTATTATTTTTACACCTCTCTGAGATTTGCCTACATATCTGCTCCTCTATCTCTCCCTGACTGTTTGGAGGCCTGTAGTACACTCCCAGCAAAGTGATTGCCCCCTTTTTGTTTTTAAGTTCTACCATATGGCCTCATTTGAGGAGCCTTCTGAGATATCATCCCTCCTTACTGCGTTAATTGACTCAGGTGATGTGAAGACCCTCTCGGTCTGTCTGGTCTGATAGTTCTTTTGTTATCTTCACATGTGCTGGAGTTCTATTTCTGTGACTCTTATTGGTCCCTGCACGCCGAAACCTTACAAGACTTCTGTTTTAAACTCTTTCTGACCAACATGCCCTCTAGCAATCAGGGGCATGCTGGCCTAGTAATTGGTTCTAGCTGTTACTATCCTCATTAGATTGGTTTTTAATTACGACTTCAAATTGAGATAAGACACCTGGTAACATGAACAAAGGAGTACGTATGCTGTCCAAGTTCCCAAGCACTTGGGCTGAAATATTGTCTCTTCTGCACAGAACTTCCTTCATTCTCAGAGATACAATCTGATTAATGTTACCTGTGGAGGCTTCTCAGCCTTGAAATAACAAAGGGTTACTGGGAGCCCGTAATGCCTCGCTTAACATGAATGGCCAGCTCTTCTGATCACAGATTACAAATGAACTGAATATTTAAAGTTATACATTAGCAAATTAAACAATACTGTAACTTAATGAATACTCCATCAAGGCTGTCAGATTAACTGTGACTATGAATTTCTTTTAATACATTGAAATAAAATATAACTGACTCCTTTAACTAATGCCTTAGTATCAGATTAAAGAGTAAAGTAAATAATAAAGCTAATTCTAACCACCCCAAAACTACCTGCACCCTCCAAGAGTGCAGAGCTCCCTCAGTACTGCCCCTCTGTCAGGGCAGCTCTCCCTCAGGAGTTTCAGCCTCAATTTTGTTCTCGACACTTTGGAGTATGACTTTTATTTTATCCAATCATGGGATGTGGGTGTCGCTGGCTAAGCCAGCGTTTATTACCCATCCCTAATTGTCCTTGAGAAGGTGGTGGTGAGCTGCCTTCTTGAACCGCTGCAGTCCGTGTGGGTTAGGTACACCCACAGTGCTGTTAGGAAGGGAGTTCCAGGATATTGACCCACTGACAGTGAAGGAACGGTGATATAGTTCCAAGTCAGGATGGTGTGTGACTTGGAGGGGAACTTGCAGGTGGTGGTGTTCCCATGCATTTGCTGCCCTTGTCCTTCCGGTTGGTAGAGGTCGCAGGTTTGGAAGGTGCTGTCTAAGGAGCTTTGGTGAGTTGCTGCAGTGCATCTTATAGATGGTACACACTGCTGCCATTGTGCGTCAATGGTGGAGGGACTGAATGTTTATGGATGGGGTGCCAGTCAAGTGGGCTGCTTTGTCCTGTATGGTGTCAAGCTTCTTGACTGTTGTTGGAGCTGCACCCATCCAGGCAAGTGGAGAGCATTCCATCACACTCCTGACTTGTTGCTTGTAGATGGTGGACAGGCTTTGGGGAGTCAGGAGGTGAGTTACTCGCTGCAGGATTGCTAGCCTCTGACCTGCTCTTGTAGCCACAGTATTTAGGTGGCTGGTCCAGTTCAGTTTCTGGTCAATGGTGCCCCCCAGGATGTTGATAGTGGGAGATTCAGCAATGGCAATGCCATTGAACATCAAGGGGAGATGTTAGATTCTCTCTTGTTTGAGATGGTCATTGCCTGGCACTTGTGTGGCATGAATGTTACTTGCCACTTATCAGTCCAAGCCTGGATATTGTCCAGGTCTTGCTGCATTTCTACACCGACTGCTTCAGTATCTGAGGAGTCACGAATGGTGCTGAACATTGTGCAATCATCAGCGAACATCCCCACTTCTGACCTTATGATTGAAGGAAGGTCATTGAAGCAGCTGAAGATGGTTGGGCCTAGGACACTACCCTGAGGAACTCCTGCAGTGATGTCCTGGAGCTGAGGTGATTGACTTCCAGCAACCACAACCATCTTCCTTTGCGCTAGGTATGACTCCAGCCAGTGGAGGGTTTTCCACCTGATCCCCATTGACCACAGTTTTGCTAGGGCTCCTTGATGCCATACTCAGTCAAACGCTGCCTTGATGTCAAGGGCAGTCACTCTCACCTCACCTCTTGAGTTCAGCTCTTTTGTCCATGTTTGAACCAAATTTGTAATGAGGTCAGGAACTGAGTGGCCCTGGCGGAATCAAAGTGAGCGTTAGTAAGCAGGTTATTGCTGAGCAAGTGCCATTTGATAGCACTGTCGACGACACCTTCCATCACTTTACTGATGATTGAGAGTAGACTGATCCGGTATTTGGCCGGATTGAATTTGTCCTGCTTTTTGTGTACAGGACATCCCTGGACAATTTTCCACATTGCAGGGTAGATGCCAGTGTTGGAGCTGTACTGGAACAGCTTGTCTCGGGGCGCGGCAAGTTCTGGAGCACAGGTCTTCAGTACTATTGCCAGAATGTTGTCAGGGCCCGTCGCCTTTGCAGTATCCAGTGCCTTCAGTCGTTTCTTGATATCACACGGAGTGAATCAAATTGGCTGAAGTCTGGCATCTGTAAAGATGGATGCAAATGCTCAGCCTTGTCTTTTGCATTGATGTGCTGGGCTCCCCCATCATTGAGGATGGGGCTGTTTGTCGAGCCTCCTCCTCCAGTCAGTTGTTTAATTGTCCACAACAATTCATGACTGGATGTAACTGGTGTGTCGAGCTTAGATCTCATCCGTTGGTTGTGGGATCGCTTAGCTGTATCACATGCTGCTTACGTTGTTTGGCATGTTAATGGTTCTGAGTTGTTGCTTCATCAGGTTGACACCTCATTTTGAGGTTTGCCTGGTGCTGCTCCTGGCATGCCCTCCTGCACTTTCAGTGAGCTATGGTTGGTTCCCTGGCTTGATGGTAATGGTAGAGTGAGGGATATGCTGGGCCATGAGGTTACAGATTGTGGTTGAATACAATTCTGCTGCTGAAAGCCCACAGCGCCTCATGGATGCCCAGTTTTGAGTTGCTAGATTTGTTCTAAATCTATCCCATTTAGCACGGTGGTACTGGGGTGAGGGGAACAAACACCCAGAGGGGCAGGGCACACTGGGGTGAGGGGAACAAACACCCAGAGGGGCAGGGCACACTGGGGTGAGGGGAACAAACACCCAGAGGGGCAGGGCACACTGGGGTGAGGGGAACAAACACCCAGAGGGGCAGGGCACACTGGGGTAAAGGGAATCTCACTACACCGCTGGTTTCTTTGCTAGGTGGAGATCGATCGGTTCCAGGACACACACCGATTCCTGCAGGATTATTACAAAGGAATGGGAGGGAACATCCCACCGGAGGAAAGCAAGGAGTTTTCACGGATCCCATTGGTTAGCGTGGCTGATGTACAGTTAACTGCCTCAGTGCCAATGATCGATCAGGAAACTGGGAGGTACGATTTGGGCAGTGATTGTGTGAGTAGATTGTGGATTCTTTAAAGTGGCAACCACATGTCTGAAATGGAGTGGGTGGATCCCTGTCATTTTGTGCAGTACCTTGGGATGTGGGAGTCGCTGGCTCTCCTGTTATTATTACTACAGCCCTCTAGGGACAAGCAGGGTGGCACGGGGGCCCATAAAATAGTGAGGGAAGGCAGCAGGTGGAGCGCCCGTCACCTTCCCGATGCCATTCAATTTTGTCAGACATGGGGAAGGCTGAGGAAGGCCTGCACACCCAGAGGACAATTGTGGCCCAAAAGTTGCCAATTAATGACCACCTAAGGGCCTGTTCCCACTGCCCACTGTATTTTACCAATCGCTGGTGGCAGCCACACAATGTGGAGACCGCCAATAACACCAAGCAGCCTCCCTGTGGGCTGCGTGAGGGGACCCCACAGAGGGCCCCCAGTGGCAAAGGCCGCCTCTGCACCAACACCTCCCCTTGTTAGAGTCATACAGTTATACAGCACAGAAACAGGCCCTTCGGCCCATCATGTCCATGTCGGCCATCAAGCACCTAACTATTCTAATCCCATATTCCTGCACTTGGCCCATAGCCTTGTATGCTATGGCGGTTCAAGTGCTCATCTAAATGCTTCTTAAATGTTGTGAGGGTTCCTGCCTCTACCACCTCTTCAGGCAGTGCGTTCCAGATTCCAACCACCCTCTGGATGAAAATATTTTTCCTCAAATCCCCTCTAAACCTCCTGCCCCTTACCTTAAATCTATGCCCTCTGGTTATTGACACCTCCGCTAAGGGAAAAAGTTTCTTCCTATCTAACCCTATCAATGCCCCTCATAATTTTGTATACCTCAATCAGGTCTCTCCCCTCAGCCTTCTCCGCTCCAAGGAAAACAACCCTAGCCTTTTCAGTCTCTCTTCATAGCTGAAATGCTCCAGCCCAGGCAACATCCTGGTGAATCTCCTCTTCTCCCTCTCCAGTGCAATCACATCCTACCAATAGTGTGGAGCCCAGAACTGTACACAGTACTCCAGCTGTGGCCTAACTAGTGTTTTATACAGCTCCATCATAACCTCCCTGCTCTTATATTCTATGCCTCAGCTGATAAAGGCAAGTATCCCATGTGCCTTCCGAAACCACTTTATCTACCTGTGCTGCTGCCTTCAGTGATCTATGGACAAGTACACCAAGATCCCTCTGTCCTTCTGTACTTCCTCAGGTCCTACCATCCATTGTATATTCCCTTGCCTTGTTAGTCCTCCCAAAATGCATCATGTCACACTTCTCAGGATTAAATTCCATTTGTCACTGCTTTGCCCATCTTACCAGCCCACCTATAACGTCCTGTAATCAAAAACTTTCCTCCTCACTATTTACGACACCAGCGATTTTCGTGTCATCTGTGAACTTACTGATCATACCTCCTATATTCACGTCTAAATCATTAATGTACACTACAAACAGCAAGGGTCCCAGCACCGATCCCTGCGGTACACCACTGGTCACAGGCTTCCACTCGCAAAAACAACCCTCGACCATCACCCTCTGCCTCCTGCCACTAAGCCAATTTTGGATCCACTTTGTCAAATTGCCCTGGATCCCATGGGCTCTTATTTTCTTAACCAATCTCCCATGCAGGACCTTATCAAAAGCCTTACTGAAGTCCATGTAGACTACATCAACTGCTTTACCCTCATCTGCACATCTGGGCACCGCCTCGAAAAATTCAATCAAGTTAGTTTGACATGATCTCCCCCTGACAAAGCCATGCTGACTATCCCTGCTTAATCCCTGCCTCTCCAAGTGAAGATTAATCCTGTCCCTCAGAATTTTTTCCAATATTTTCCCAACCACTGATGTTAGACTCACCGACCTGTAATTACCTGGTTTATCCCTGCTACCCTTCTTGTATAATGGTACCACATTCGCTGTCCTCCAGTCCTCTGGTACCTCTCCTGTGGCCAGAGAGGATTTGAAAATTTGTGTCAAAGCCCCTGCTATCTCCTCCCTTGCCTCACATAACAGCCTCGGATGCATCCCAAATGGGCCTGGGGATTTATCCACTTTTAAGCCCGCTAAAACAGCTAATACTTCCTCCCTTTCAATGCTAATATGTTCAAGTATATCACAATCCCCCTCCCTGATCTCTACACCTACATCGTCCTTCTCCATAGTGAACACAGATGCAAAGTAATCATTTAAAACCTCACCTATGTCCTCCAGCTTAAAACACAGATTGCCACTTTGGTCCCTAATGGACCCCACTCTTTCCCTCGTTATCCTCTTGCTCTTAATATACTTATAAAACACCTGAGGATTTTCCTTTATCTTGCCCGCCAGTGTTTTTCATGTCCCCTCTTCGCTCTCCTAATTACTTTTTTTAGTACCCCCCCTACACTTCCTATACTCCTCTAGTGCCTCCACTGTATTCAATGTTCCGAATCTGCCATAAGCCTTCATTTTTTTCCTGATCCAATCCTCTATATCCCTTGGCATCCAGGGTTCCCTGGACTTGTTGGTCCGAGTCTTCACCTTAACAGGTACATATTGGCTCTGAACACTCACTATTTCCTCTTTGAATGACTGCCACTGGTCTGATGTAGACTTTCCGACAAGTAGCTGCTCCCAGTCCACTTTGGCCAGATCCTGTTTTATCATATTGAAACGGCTTTCCCCCAATTCTGTGCCTTTATTTCTGGCCCGTCTTTGTCCTTTTCCATAACAACCTTAAATCTTAGAGTTTTGGTCACTATCCCCAAAATGCACCCCCATTGATACTTCTACCACTTGTCCAGTTTCATTCCCTGGGATTAGGTCCAGTACTGCCCCTTCTCTTGTAGGACTTTCTACGTACTGGCTCAAAAAGCTCTCCTGTATGCATTTTAAGATTTCCGCCCCCTTTAAACCTTTTGCACTAAGACTATCCCAGTTGATATTAGGTGAGTTGAAATCCCCTACTATTATTACCCTATTACTTTTACACCTCTCTGAGATTTGCCTACATATCTGCTCCTCTATCTCTCCCTGACTGTTTGGAGGCCTGTAGTACTCTCCCAGCCAAGAGATTGCCTCCTTTTTGTTTTTAAGTTCTACCCATATGGCCTCATTTGAAGATGTCATCCCCCCCTTACTACAGTAATTGACTCCTTGATCAACAGTGCAATGCCACCTCCTCTTTTACCCCCTCCCCCGTCACACCTGAAGATTCTATACCCTGGAATATTGAGCTGCCAGTCCTGCCCTTCCCTCAACCATGTCTCTGTGATAGCAATAATATCATAATCCCTTGTGCTAATCAATGCCCTCAATTCATTTATTTTTAGTTATTTTTTTCTTTTTTCTTTTTTTTTTGTATTTATTTTATTTTAGTTTGTTCAGTTTGCTTACACACTGTTTTTTTTCATGTTTGTACTTGTGGCTGTTCAGTTTTCAGTCCATTAACACCCTCTCGGTACTAATGCTTTGTCTTTCAACACACATTAACATATTGTTTGCCTTTGCTCCATGACTCCTTGATCAACAGTGCAATGCCACCTCCTCTTTTACCCCCTCCCCCGTCACGCCTGAAGATCTATACCCTGGAATATTGAGCTGCCAGTCCTGCTTCTCCCTCAACCATGTCTCTGTGTTAGCAATAATATCATATTCCCATGTGCTAATCAACGCCCTCAATTCATCTGCCTTACTAGTAAGACTCTTTGCATTAAAATAGATGCAATCCAGCCTTTCATTTTTCCCTTGTGCCTTAGCAGGTCGATATTTGCTCTGCTTCCAGACTGACTCAGTTTCTCTTCTATATTTGGCTGTGCCTCACCCCCTACTGTACCTCCACTCTGTATCCCATCCCCCTGCCAAATTAGTTTAAACCCCCTCCAACAGCACTAGCAAACCTCCCAGCCAGGATGTTGGTCCCATTCCGGTTCAGGTGCAACCCGTCCAACTTGTACTGGTCCCACCTTTGCCAGAAACAGACCCAGTGATCCAAGAATCTAAAGCCCTCCCTCCTGCGCCACCTCCTCAGCCACGCATTCAGCTGCTCTATCCTCCTATTCCTATACTCACTAGCACGTGTCCTCAACAACCACTCCCCCCATCCGGCCCACCCCTCCCACTCCTCGCCTGGCTTGCCTGCTGCAGTCCCAGCAGTCGCCACTGCTCCTGGTGGTGCTGCTGAACTGCTGAGCGATCAGCCTTCTGATGGCCGGCAGCACTTGGAGGCAGGTTCTCAGTCCTCAAAGGGACCGGGGCCCTGGCACTGGACAGTTAACTGTCTGAGCACTGTCAAATGCAGCCAGGGTCCCTCACAACAGCCAAAGCTGGATTCCCCTCGTCTTTCTGGCCTGGCGTCAGGGCCTTCGTCACCTTCATAAAATCCAGCCCACTGTGTGCATTGGTGTACAAATATTTGACCGCATTTTTAATGGGATTTCCTCTCACTTTATGTTTAACCATCTTTTTAGACTCCTCTTCTATACCTCTATTTATTCCCTTGCCATCAATGTCCTCCATTACTTTATACCTTCCTTTGCTCTGCTTTTCTGTTTTGTTTACATTTAGCCTGCTTACATTTCTTGTAGATTCCTCCCTCCTTATTGTTTAAAGCCTTTTTCACCTCCCTATTTACCCTTTCTGCCAGGACTTGCTCCTTCGTGTCCCAGAGCTGGTGCCAGTGCCCTATGAAAAAGAACCACTCTTTCCCACACCAGCCCTTTAGCCACCTGGACTATATCCAGGCTTGGGTTGATAAGTAGCAAGTAACATTCATGCCACACAAGGGCCAGGCAATGACTATCTCCAAAAAGAGAGAATCCTGTCATCTTCCCCGTGACATTCAATGGCATTACCGTCGCTTCACCCCCCACTATCAACATCCTGAAACCATTGACCAGTAACTGAACTGGACCAGCCACATAAATGCTGTGGCTACAAGAGCAGGTCAGAGGCTAGGAATTCTGTGGCGCGTAACTCACCTCCTGACTCCCCAAAGCTACAAGGTATAAGTCCAGAGTATGATGGAATACTCTCCACTTGCCTGAATGGCTGCAGCTCCAACACTCAAGCTCGACACCATCAAGACAAAGCAGCCCGCTTGATTGGCACCCCATCCACCACCTTCAACATTCACTCCTTCCACCACCAACGCACAGTGGCAGCAGTGTGTACCATCTACAAGATGCTTTGCAGTAACTCCTTCGATCAAATCTTTCAAACCCATGACCTCTACTGCCTAGAAGGACAAGGGCAGCAGATGCATGGTAACATCACCACCTGCAAGTTTTTTTTTCCAAAAATATATTTTATTCATAAAAATCTGTGGAAAAAAAAAATTACAAAACAGTTCCAAGTTGACATTCCAGAAAGTGCAAAAGAAATTAGTTTTCTTCAATACAGAATGTGAGTTGCCTCACAACCCTTCCATTCCATTTTACATGCAATGTACATTTGCATTACACAGCAAATCCATGTTTTGGTGTATACAGCCCGAGGGGTTTTACACAGATTCCAGCCCCTCTGTTCACTATGGTGGGAGGACCTTACACAGCGGCCTTTCCCCATTGAGCCTTTGCGGCGTCTGCCCCAAGCTTTAGTGCGTCCCTCAGCATGTGGTCCTGGACCTTGGAATGTGCCGGTCTGCAACACCCGGTCGTGGACAACTCTTTGCGCTGGAAGACCAGCAAGTTTTGGGCAGACCAAAGAGCGTCTTTCACCGAGTTGATGTTCCTCCAGCAGAAGTTGATGTTTATCTCGGTATACGTCCCTGGGAACAGACCGTAGAGCACAGATGCCTGTGTTACTGAGCTGCTCGGAATGAACAAAGAACAGTACAGCACAGGAAGAGGCCATTCAGCCCTCCAAGCCTGCGCCGATCTTGATGCCTGCCTAAACTAAAACCTTCTGCACTTCCAGGGACCGTATCCCTCTATTCCCATCCTATTCATGTAATTGTCAAGATGCCCCTTAAACGTTGCTATCGTACCTGCTTCGACAACCTCGACAAAAACCACTGCATCTCTTTCCACACCTGCAAGTTCCCCTCCAAGCCATAAACCATCCTGACTTGGAAATATATTGCCTTTCCTTCACTGGATCAAAATCCTGGAACTCCCTTCCTAACATCTCTGTGGGCGTACCTACCCCACGTGGACTGCAGTGGTTCAAGAAGGCAGCTCACCATCACCTTCTCAAGGGCAATTAGGGATGGGCAATAAATGCAGCCCATGTGAGATTATCCGCTTTGGTAGGAAGAATAGATGTGCAGAGTATTTCTTAAATGGTAAGAGATTAGGAAGTGTAGATGTACAAAGGGACCTGGGTGTCCTTGTCAATAAGTCACTGAAAGCTAACATGCAAGTACAGTAAGCAATTAAGAAGGCAAATGGTATGTTAGCCTTTATCGCAAGAGGATTTGAGTACAGGAGTAGTGAAATCTTGCTTCAATTGTATGGGACCTTGGTTAGACCGCAACTGGAGGACTGTGTGCAGTTTTGGTCCCTTTACCTTTGGAAGGATATTATTGCCATAGAAGGAGTGCAACGAAGGATAGTGTGGGAAAAAGGCATTGAAGTGGATGATCAGCCATGATCGTATTGAATGGCTGAGCAGACTGAATGGCCTACTTTTGTTCCTATGTTCCTAAAAGGAAAGAACATACTAAACATTAGTAAGACTCCATGGTTGAATAAAGACATATGAAGAATAAAGATGCTAATGACTTCAAGGGATATGGGGATAACACAGGAAAGTGGCGTTGAGGTAGATGATCAGCCTTGATCATATTGAATGGCGGAGCAGGCTCGAAGGGCTGAATGGCCTACTCCTGCTCCTATGTTCCTATAATGGAACAGTTGAGGGTTAGGAAAGAGGCTTATATTAAATACATAGACAGCAGAGGTGTGCATGATAAGAGTGAATACGAAGAGAAGTAAAAAAAATCAGGAAGGCAAAGAGGAACTATGAAATTAAATTATCAAGGAACATTGTTAAGCTCCTGTCAAAGCCCCCAATCAAAATATACGATTCTGATTGTGGTGGGACCAACGTACTGTTAACTCAATCCCGTCCTTCCACAGATCAGCTAACATATCATTTACAAACTTTCCAAATTAAAGAAAGACCCAGTCAAATTGTACCATCTATTAACCCCCGAATGAGGCTAACCAAACCAGGTGAGTTTCAATCAATAAGTTAACTCTTTAATTAGAAGAAAGAACACTATGAACATTTAAAAATTAGAGTCCTTGCAAATTTCCAGTCCAATGTTGTTCGAAGTCCTCGCAGAATGTTGTTCAAAGTCCCTGCAGAATGTTGCTTTCCTTCTCAAGCGAATTTCAACAGTTAACAACTTTCAAACAGTTTCAATGGAAACAATCTAACTTTAGAGTTTTTTAAGGGATAAAAGATTGTCACAGTCTAACTTCCTTTTCTTCATTTTAAACTACCAGAGATCTCTGTCTTGGCTTGACCTTTTAGAATTTCGAGAATTAAACAGACAGAAATCCTATTTCCTTCAGCTTAAATGGTTGAGAGCTCTTTTTCAGTGCCAACACAACAGCTGTCTGTGTTTTCTGTCTGTGTGCTCTGTTAGCACAAAACTGTCTTCAACTCATAAGCCAGTTCAAAACTGAATTGTAACAAATGTATCGCATGACACTCACTCCCAGTGACTGTTTCCATGGTAATGAGAATGCATCCTTTGAATCGCAGTCTCCAAATGGCTGTTTCTAAGGCAACGAAAATGTCCCTTCCTATAACTGCTGAGGCTTGCTGGCTCTTCAAGCAAAACTGATCCCTTGAAAGCCTTAAAGGCAAACTGCATATTCTGAAAAAAAACTACAGGAACATGACAACATAAAACAAAAAATAAAATATTTTACTGTCACATAAATGAAAAAAAAGGAAGGCTGGGTTGGGAATAGGGCCATTAAGAGAGAGGCAGGATAATACCACAGGTAACATTAGAGAGATGGCAGGAATATTAAATTATATCACTTCGGTATTTACAAGGGAAATAGAACAGGTAGACATGACATTGAATGATGAGATGAGCAATGAGATAAGTGCATTTAAAATTTGAAAAAAGGGAAATGTATTGAAACTAATCAAACTCAAAGATAAAGCCCCTGGTCCAGATGGATTGCATCCACACATTTTAAAAGAATCGTGGGAAGAGATAGCAGAGACTACATGTAGTTAATAATTTGTTAGAAAAATGTGTAGTTCCAGAGGACTGGCGGATAGCCAATGTAATTCCTATATTTAAGAAGGGGGACAGAACATGCCCAGGATACTATAGACCAGTCAGCTTAATATCGGTGGTTGGAAAACAATGGAATACTTACTAAAGGAGAGAATAGAAGAACATCTAGAAAAGAAAGACATAATAATGAATAGTCAGTGTGGATATTAAAAGATGCTTGACCAATTTTTTGAGGAGGTAGAGAGAGTAAACAATGGTAATGCAGTAGATATAATTTAGCTGGACTTTTGATAAGGTGCCCTATAATAGACTAATGAATAAGGTCAGAGAATGCAGAGTCAGGGGACAAGTGGCAGAATGGATTGCTAACTGGCTTCAAGACAGAAAGCAGAGAGTGAGAGTAGAGAGTAGTTATTCGGATTGGGAAATGGTGTTCCACTGGATCAGTGCTTGGACCATTGCTGTTCACAATTTATTAACGATTTGAACTTTGGAATCAAAAACACAATTTCTAAATTTGCAGATGACACCAAATTGGGTGGGGTGGGGAATAGTCAATACTGAGGAGGACTGCAACAAATTACAGGAGGACATTAATAAACTTGCAGAATGGACAAAATGGACAAATAAATGGCAAATGAAATTCAACACAGATAAATGTGAGGGTAGTACATTTTGGTAGGAAGAATAGGGAGTCACTTTTTACTTGAGAGGTGAGAGTCCAGGTGCGGTAGATGTACAAAGGGATCTCAGAGTACAAACACACCAATCACTAAATGTTGTACCACAGGTTAACGAGGCCATTTAATTAAAAAAATGCAAACCAAGCAATAAGCTTTATTTCTAGAGATAGAATTGAAAAATAGGGATGTTAATGCTAAACCTGTATTGAACCTTGGTTAGACCACTCTTAGAGTTCAGTTCTGGTTGGCATATTATAAAAAGAATATAGAGGCACTGTAGAGGATGAAGATGAGATTTACTAGGATGATACCAGAAATGCATGGGTATACATATCAGGAAAGGATGAATAGACTGGGTCTGTTTTCTCTAGAAAAAAGAAGGCTGAGGAGTGACCTGATAAAGGTCTTTAAAATAATGAAAGATTTTATAGAGTGAATAGAGAATGTACACCATTTCCCACTCTCTACTCCCACTCTCTGCTTTCTGTCTTGAAGCCAGTTAGCAATCCATTCTGCCACTTGTCCCCTGACTCTGCATTCTCTGACCTTATTCATTAGTCTATTATAGGGCACCTTATCAAAAGTCCAGCTAAATTATATCTACTGCATTACCATTGTATTCCACTTGTGGGGAAGAGAATAACTAGAGATCCTCAATCTAAGATAGTCACCAAAAAATCCAGTAGGGAGTTCAGAAGGAACTTCTTTACCCAGAGAGTGGTGAGAAAGTGGAACTCGCTACTACAGAGCATGGGAATAGTATAGATGCATTTAAGAGAAGCTAGACAAGCATATGAAGAAGGGAATAGAATGTTACAATGATAGATTTAGATGAGGAAGAACAGGAGGAGGCTCAAGTGGATCAGGAACACCAGCATGGACTGGTTGGGCTGAATGGCCTGTATCTGTTCCGTATATCCTACATAATCCTATGAACATCAAAGGGAGATGGTTAGATTCTCTTGTTGGAGATGGTCATTGCCTGGCACTTGAGTGGTGTGAATGTAACTTGCCACTTACTAGCCCATGCCTGAATGTTGTCCAGGTCTTGCTGCATATGGACACAGACTGCTTCACTATCTGAGGAGTTGCAAATGGTATTGAACATCGTATAATCATTAGCGAACATCTTCACTTCTGACATTATGGAGGGAAGGTCATTGATGAAGCAGCTGAAGATGGTTGGGCCTAAGACACTACCCTGACGATCTCCTGCAATTATGTCCTGGGACTGAGATGATTGGCCTCCAACAACCACAACCATTTTCCTTTGTGCTAGGTGAGGTGGTGGTGTAGTGGTAATGAAGAGGCCCAGGCTAGCGCTCTGGGGACATGAGTTCAAATCCCACCATGGCAGATCGTGAAATTGGAATTCAATTAATAAAAATCTGCAATTTTAAAAAAAGTTAGTAGAATGGTGACCATGAAACCATTGTCGATTGTTGTAAAAACCCAACTGGTTCATTAATGTCCTTTAAGGGAAGAAAATCTGCTGTCCTTAGCTGGTCTGGCCTACATGTGACTCCAGACCCACAGCAATGTGGTTGACAAGGCCAAGTGCTGGAAAATGGGATTAGAATAGATAGGTGCTTGATGGCCGGTATGGACATGATGGGCCGTAGGATCTGTTTCTGTGCTGTAGAACTCTATGACTCTTAACTACTGTCTGAAATGGCCTAGCAAGCCATTCAGTTCAAGGACAATTAGGGATGGGCAATAAATGTTGGCCCAGCCAATGAAGCCCACATCCCATGAATGAATGAAAAAAAGGTATGACCAACCAATGGAGAGTTTTCTCCCTGATTTCCATTGACTTGATGGCACACTTAGTCAAATGCTGTCTTGATGTCAAGGGCAGTCACTCTCACCTCCCTTCTAATGAGACAGAAAAAAGCTTCAAAGCAGTTTCTGAGGGAGGAAGAGCAACGTTGCAGATTCAGACTCACGATGTGACCCTGATTATATACACCAGATATGGCATTTCTCAGCCTCAAAAATAACAACCACAAAAGACGTGTTAAATCAGATTGTACCTTGATCAGTGCATGTGATGAGGATACATTTCAATGTTAATGCCACCACAACCACAACATCACGCAATGTGGAGTCAGGTCAGCGTCTAACATCAAACTTCTCTCAGCTCTCAGCAAGTCAACCCATCAACCAACAAGCTGAATCACACATTAAGGCCTGACAGCTTCTGAGAGATAAACAACTAACATCCATTTCAGGAGCAGCCTTTCAGAATTAAGGGAGTCACAACTGATGGAGAAGAAAGATAAAACATCTGTTAACCTTGATCTGAGTGCAACACAGTCCGGTTTTATTTCTGATTTTCATTTTTTAATGAGCGATACTAATAGAATCCAGCCTCCATCTAATCTCACACAGAATGATGGAATCATAGAAGTTTACAGCACAGAAGGAGGCCATTTGGCCCATCATGTCCGTGCCAGCTGAAAAAAGAACTATCCAGCCTGATCCCACCTTCCAGCCCTTGATCCGTAGCCCTGTAGGTTACAGCACTTCAAGTGCATATCCAAGTAATTTTTAAATGTGTTGAGAGTTCCTACCTCTAGTTCTACCTCTTCAATTTTCACCCCATCCATTCCCTCTATCATCTCCGCTTCTACCGATATTTTGTCAAATTCCTCTTCCTTAGTAAACACCGATACAAAGTACTCATTGAAGTATATTAGCCTTGCCCTGTGCCTCTAAGCATATATCACCCTCTTTGTCCCCAGTAGGCCCCACTCCACCTCTTATTACCCGCTTACTATTTATATGCCAGTAGAAGATTTTTGGGTTCCCTTTTATGCTAACTGCCATTATATTCTCATTCTCTCTTTGGCAGTATTATTTTTCTCTTCACTTCCCCTCTCAACTTATTATATGTGACCTGGTTCTCACTTGAAGAATTCACCTGACATGCATCATACACCCTCTTTTTTTTCTTTCATCATATTCTCTATTTCCCTTGTTATCCAAGGAGCCCTGTTTTTGGTTTCCTTATCTTTCACCCTTGTTAGAATGTACCTAGCCTGTACCTGAAAAATCTCCTGTTTAAAGATCACTCAGTGTTCTGATAATTTTTCCTGTCAGTCTTTAGTTCCAATTTACCCTGTCATCCCATTGAAGTTAGCTTTCTTCCAATTTAGAAGTTCTACTTTAAGTTGTTCCTTGCTCTTTTCCATTACAAGTCCATTACCTTATATTACCTTATATTCCATTACCTTATATACGATGATCACTCTTCCTTAAGTGTTCTCTGACAGATACTTAGTCCACTTGGCCACCTCATTCCCCAGCACCAGATCTAGCAATGCCTCCTTTCTAGTTGGACCAAGAACATATTGATCAAGGAAGTTCTCCTCAACACATTTCAGAAATTCCTCCCCCTCCTTACACTTTAACATTATCCCAATCGATATTTGGGTAATTAAAGTACCCCAATATCACCATTCTATAGTTCTTGCACATTTCTGAGATTTCCCTCTCCCTCTCTTCCCCCCCACGCCCCCCCACCTCCCCCCCCCCCCCAACCCGGACCCCCAAGTCTCTCTGGGCCTCCAGTGTTGCTAGCTTTTCACCATTTAGAAAGTAACCTGTTCTATCTCCAAAGTGGATGACCTCACATTTGACTCGATTCAAATCCACTTGCCACAATTGTTCCCATTATTATGACCGAGTTGGGAGGAGTGCACTGTTTATTCTAGTCCCACTTCTCTACAGGTCACAACATATATTTACATTTTCCCTCTTACCGATACAGTCAACTCAATTTTTCCCAGAATAAAACGCACCAACAAGGTTTCTTTAATAAACAACAAAATTATCAGTTTATTATAAAACAAGTCTTAACCAATACTGAAGTAAAACATATAGATACAAATTGAAATATTTAAGCCCCTTATTTATCTTAGTCCCTCTCACTCACACACACATACACTTACCCCAGTTAACCGGAAAAAAATAAAAGGGATTGTTGTTTACAGCTCTGTTACAAAGGAAAAAAAACACTTAGGCAGAATACTTGTCCTTGGTTTTGGTTTAGCGTCCCTAATGCGTAAAGACGGCTGTCACTGGGATCTTTCCAAGCGATGTTGAAGATCAGTTTGGGTAGGCTTTCCAAGAAATGCAGCTACAGAGGCTTCAGATAGGTCTTACAGCAGAAATGCAGCAACAGGCGTTTCATTTCCCACACATTCAATGTGCAGGGTTTCTTCAAATACAGTTGGAAAAAGGAAACTGACACACTCTATGCAGGATTTATTTTCAAGAGAGAGTGAGAGCTGGGTCTTCTTTGGCAGGCAAAAGCCAACTATCTTTTATAATGGTTTAAACTGAAGCTAAAAACATTCCAGGTGTCAAGCCTCCTGACAAGTCAAAGTTTTGACTTGTCATTTCTTTGTAAACATCTCCCCAAGTCAAAACAACCCCTGCTGGGTGATTATCCACAGACAGGTGCCTTCTAGTAAGACTTGTTTACAAACTGAATCCAGGAACCTTCTGGTGACCTCTTTAAAAAAAACACAAAGTTCAGCATCTCTTCAAGATTCCAGATGAACCAATGTCCATAATTCAACTATAAATTCTTAAAACATATTTTACAAAACAAAATAGAAGTACTCTCATAACCCCTCCACCCTTGGAGAAATGAAACCATTTTTACATGCATTTCATTACAAAGTGTAAAAAAACAGAAGATGACAACATTTTAAAATACATTTTCACATTCATCCCCTTTCACCCTTTACCTGTATTTAATACAATTTTGCTTTGTATCATCTTTGCATTCATATAACTCAAAGTTAGATTCTCGATAAAGCATCTGCAATAACATTATTTTTGCCCGCAATGTGGATAATCTTTAAGTGATAGGGCTGGAATAGTAAACGGTTGTATCGGAATAGTCTGGCATTCTGGTTTTTACATTTTTCCACAAAGGCTAGGGGGTTATGATCAGTATATATCATTGTCTCTCTGTAGTTGTGGTAGACATAAACTTCAAAATGTTTAAGAGCCAATCATAGACCTAGGCTTTCTTTTTCCACTGCTGAATATCTTTTTTGGTGTCAATTTAGCTTCTTTGAAAAGTATCCCACTGGCCTTTCTATACCTGATTCATCGTCTTATAACTGGACTGCACTGACCCCCAGGTCATGAGCATCAATTGCTACCTTGAAGGCTTAGTGAAATTTGGAGCAGACAATACTGGTTCATTAATCAAAACAGCTTTCAGCCTCTCAAAAGAGGCTTGGCACTCCCCTGATCACACTACCTTGGTTTTCTTTTTCTGTAGCAAATCTGTCAGTGGAGTAACTATAGTGATAAAATTTGGTACAATCATTTGGTAGAAACTACACAGCTCTCATCATTTCTTGCTTAGTCTTAGGGGTAGGGAACTCCATCAATGCTTGTACTTTTGCTATTCTTGGCAACACTTATCCATTCCCTACTATATGCCCGAGGTAGGTCACTCTCGCTTTCGCAAATTCACTTTTGGCAAGGTTTATTACTAAATCAGCTGATTGTAATTTTCTAAACAGAGCTTCTAGTTGTTCCAAGTGGTCCTTCCAAGTGTCACTGTATACCAGCACCTCATCAAGGTAAACCACACAGTTAGGAACACTGGCTACCACTTTGTTCATTAGTCTCTGAAAGGTTGCTGGGACATTCTTTAGCCCGAATGGCGTCATTCAGCACTGGAAAAGGCCATCCGGTATGACAAAAGCCAATATTTCTTTAGCTCAGCGTGTTAAAGGAACTTGCCAGTATCCCTTTAACAAATCTATCTTTGTAAGAAATATGGCACTGCCCACTCTGTCAATACAGTCTTCCAAGCGAGGAATTGGGTAGGAATCTGCCTTTGTTACTGCATTAACATTTTTTGTAGTCTATGCAAAGTCAAGTTGAACTGTCAGGTTTAGGCATTAATACTACTGGTGAACTCTAGCTGCTTTGACTGGGTTCAATTAGGTGGTTTTCCAGCGTGTATTGATTTCTGCTTTTACCTGGGCCTGTTTTTCTGGACTTAAGCGATAAGGATGCTGTTTTACATGAAAGGATTTCCCTACATCCACATGATGTGTGGCTAAGGTTGTATATCCTGGCTTATCTCCACAGACTATTTTAAGTGCTGTGAGTAGCCTTGCTCGGTCTCCTTATTCTTTTTCATCTAAATATGAAATGATGTTTAATCTCCCTAGCAATTCAGTATTAGCTAACTGGAGAGTAGGAGGTTCAATTTGAGAATTGTCTAGGCCTCCTTCTGCCTCATCCTCACCATCTCTTTCATCCTTCACTGACCCTACTACCTGACATACCTGTGCTTGTTGATCCTCCTCCCAGCAATAATATTGTTTTAATATATTGATATGGCACAGTTGACTCTTTTTCCAGTGATCTGGGATGTCAATTAAATAATTCACTTCACCAATTCTCTTGACCACTTTATATGGACCACTGAATCATGCTTTCAGCAGTTCACCCTGTAAAAGCAGTAATACTAACAGCTCAACCCCTGCTTGAAATGTTTGGGTCTTAGCATGCATGTCTGCCCATTTTTTCATAGTTGTTTGGGAAGCTTTGAGGTGTTCCTGAGCCACTTTGCAAGCTCTTGTGAGCTGTTCATGGAACACGGATACATAATCTAGTACAGAAGATTCATCCCTCTTCTAAAAACCTTTCTTTGATCAGTTTTAGAGGACCTCTTATCTCATGTTCATAAACTAATTCAAAAGGACTAAAACCGGAAGACTCATTCAGCAAATCCCTAGTGGCAAACAAAAGAAATTCTGGCCTTTTATCTCAATTATAGGGATATTCATGACCGTATTCCCTGAGCATCATTTTGAGGGTCTGATGGTACCTTTCTAAAGCTCCCTATGTAAGCTAAAGACTTTAACTGTGTTATACTCAAATTATTCATAACTTCTTGAACAATTTTAGACATAAAATTGAAACCTTGATCCGCTTGAATCTCAATCAGTAATCCATATCTAGTGAAGAACTGGGTTAACTTCTCTACCATTACCTTAGCAGGAATTGTTCTCAAGGGAATGGCCTCTGGGAATCAAGTAGCCATATCCATGATAGTGAGTAAATATCAGTGTCCCGCTTTTGTTTTCGGTAAAGGTCCTACACAGTCTACCAAAACCCAACTAAATGGTTTCCTAAAAACTGGTATGAAAATTAGAGGTGCCGGTTTTATGGCAGGTTGCAGTTTTCCCACAATCTGGCACGTATGGCACGTTTTACAAAATTGCACCATGTCCTTGGAAAACCTGGCCAGTAAAAATTTTGACTTATAAGTGATTTGGTCTTCCGGATCCCCACATGCCTCGCTACAGGAATTTCATGCGCTATCCTTGATAGTTCCCGATGATACTTTGGCGGTACCACTATCTGATGAACAACCGTCCATTCTTCGCCTGCAGGTCTGTGAGGAGGTCTCCACTTTCTCATCAGAATCCCATTTTTAACATCGTTGCCTTCTGGAACTCATTTTGTCTCAGCTTCTGTTAGAGCTGATTGTGCCACTTTATTTAACTCTGGATCAGCTTGCTGAGCCATGATCAGAGTAGACTTATTAAACATTTCCTTTGGATTATCCAACTCCACAAAGAAAGTTTCAGATATTTGGCTATCTGTCTGGGTGCCAATTTCACCTTTGACAATGGAACTTGTTTAGCCATTGCTCGGGTTACTACACACGAAGGAAAAATTCCTGGAACCTTTTCCTGTAACTGTTCTGTCTCTTTAACTTCACTTGGTTTTTCCGTGAATACTGGAGAAGCTATTACTTTTTCTCCAGCCAAATCATTCCCCAGGAGTAGGTCAACTCCATCGATGGACAATTGCTACAGTTACCTTTCCAGACATTAGGTCACGCTCTAGGTGCACCCGATACAAAGGTACAGGTATATACTCCCCGCCAATACCATTCACTAAAACTTTAGCATTCACTGCACTCTGGTGGTAATGTTTTGCCTTTCCCCAGCAAAAGTATAACTATATGTTTACCCGACTCACTCGCGGGATAAGGAGTTACTTTTCCTTTCGACAAGAATTCCCTATAACTCTCAGAAATCTTACTCACAACCCCTGCACTCACTTTAGTTTTTGATTTTTAGACTTACAGCTACAGTCAAAGCTACAGCCTGATCTGCTGTACTCTCGGTCAGGGCCCATTGGCTTTGTGTACCCCAATAAGTCCCATGGGTTTACCCTGCAACTTCCAGCATTCTGATTGTAGAGTCCCATCTTATGGCAATGGTAACATTGGGGCTTGCGGACCTCACTGCTACCCTCAGCATCTTCCTTTCTGGCCTGAGGAGGAGATCCTGGGGCATTCCCAGCTGTTCCTAATTGTTTCCGGCTACTTGCCTTCCTTTCACCCTTCACCTTCTATCTGTCTTAGGTTTGAGGGGGTGACAGACAAAGGGTTTGTGCTTATGCACAGGCTCATAATCATCAGCAATTTCTGCTGCCTGTCTGGCTGTTGAAACCTTCTCGTTCTTTATATGGTTTCTTAATAATGGAGGGAGTGAATTCTTAAATTCTTACAGGTGAATTAGTTCCCTAAGGTTCCCATATGTGGCTTCCATCTTTAGTGCCCATATCCAACGATCAAAATTAATTTGCTTTACTCTCAAATTCTATATACATCTGCCCAGACGATCTCAGGAGGTTCCAAAATTTCTGTTGGTAAGATTCAAGGACTAAATCATAGGCAGCGAGAATAGCCTTTTTGCCATCTCAATCTGCAGAAACCTCCTCAGAAAGCATGGCATAAATTTTGAGCTCTGCCCATCAACCTGCTTTGCATAAGCAGTGTCCAGCTTTCCTTTGACCACTTCATCTGTTTGGCTGTCTTTTCAAATGAAATGCAAAATGCCTCTACATCACTTTCCTGAAACATAGGGAGGGCTTGTACAACTTTATACAGATTTCCACTGAGTCCTGGGCTGGAATCAGATCTTTCCTCACAAGAATCTTCACTGGTTCAAGACCACCCTGTTGTCTTAGTTCCAGCTTTTTAACTTTGAGTTCCCTTCCTTCTCTTTCTCTGTGCAATTCTAGTTCATTTTTCTATTGTAAATTCTTTTTCTAGTTCACGTTTTCTTATTTCTATTTCTTTTTCCTTGTCAGGCTTAAATGTTTCCATTTCTTGTTCCTGCTTCATCTGTAAGCGAATTCGAATTTAAGCTAATTCAACTGCACTATCCATAGTTTGCTTTCTTCTTCCAATTTCAAATGTTATGCTATTACTTCAATTATGTCTGGTTTTCAGCTCCTGGTTTGAACTCTAACCCCAATTTTTCTGCCAATTCTATTAGCTTAACCTTGGTTAAGTATCTCAAACCACGCAGGGATGCATCCTCCTTCCCCAGAAGAGTTGCAGCAACATGCTGGTGGTGTAAACGTTACTGTATTACACAAGAAACCTGGTTCCTTTTATTTTTCCCTTTCTCAATTATCATTACCCCACTTACAATTGAACTTCATCGTCGGCGTTGGGTTTATCCCAGACGAGCCCCCAATTATATGTTACGACTGAGGCGGGAGGAGTGCATTGTTTATTCTAGTCCCACTTCTCCACAGTTCACAAAATATATTTGCATTTTCACACATACTGATACGGTCAACCATATATTCTATTTTTCCCAGAATAAAACACACCAACCAGGTTTATTTAATAAACAACAAAATTATCAGTTTATTATAAAACAGGGCATGCTTGACAAATCTTTTGGAATTCTATGATGACATTACGAGCAAGGTGGACAATGGGGACCCAGTGGATGTGGTGTACCTAGATTTCCAAAAGGCCTTCGACAAGGTGCCGCACAAGAGGCTGCTGCATAAGATAAGGAGGCATGACGTTAGGGGTAAAGTATTAGCATGGATAGAGGATTGGTTGACTAACAGGAAGCAGAGAGTGGGGATAAATGAGTGCTATTCTGGGTGGCAATCAGTCACTAGTGGTGTGCCTCAGGGATCGGTGTTGGGACCGCAATTATTTACAATTTATATAGATGATTTGGAGTTGGGGACCACGTGTAGGGTGTCAAAGTTTGCAGATGACACTAAGATGAGTGGCAGAGCAAAATGTGCAGATGACTGTGAAACTTTGCAGAGGAACATAGATACATTGAGTGAGTGGGCAAAGGTCTGGCAGATGGAATACAATGTTAATAAATGTGAAGTCATTCATTTCAGTAGGAGTAACAGGAAAAAGGATTATTACTTGAATGGTAAAAAGTTGCAGCATGCTGCTATGCAGAGGGACCTAGGTGTCCTTGTGCATGAATCGCAGAAGGTTGGTCTGCAGGTACAGCAAGTAATTAGGAAGGCAAATGGAATTTTGTCCTTCATTGCTAAAGGGATTAAGTTTAAAAGCAGAGAGGTTATGTTGCAGCTGTATAAGGTACTGGTGAGGCCGCACCTGGAGTACTGTGTGCAGTTTTGGTCTCCTTACTTGAGAAAGGATATACTGGCATGGAGAGGGTGCAGAGGAGGTTCACTAGGTTGATTCCGGAGTTGAGGGGGTTGGCTTATGAGGAGAGACTGAGTAGATTGGGATTATATTCATTGGAGTTCAGAAGAATGAGGGGGGATCTTATAGAAACATATAAAATCATGAAGGGAATAGATAAGATACAAGTAGAGAGGATGTTTCCACTGGCAGGTGAAGCTAGGACAAGAGGGCATAGCCTCAAGATTAGAGGGAGCAGATTTAGGACTGAATTAAGAAGGAACTTCTTCACCCAGAGCGTTGTTAATCTATGGAATTCCTTGCCCAGTGAAGTAGTTGACGCTTCTTCAGTAAACGTCTTTAAAGCTAAGGTAGATATCTTTTTGAACAATAAAGGAATTAAGGGATACGGTGGGAGCGCGGGTAAGTGGATCTGAGTCCACGAAAAGATCAGCCATGATCTTATTGAATGGCGGAGCAGGCTCGAGGGGCCGGAGGGCCTACTCCTGCTCCTAGTTCTTATGATTTTATAAGTCTTAACCAATAATTAAGTAAAATATACATAATTTGAAATATTGAAGCCCCTTATTTATCTTAGCCCCTCACATGCACACATACATACTCTGGTTAACCAGAAAAGTAAAAGGGATTGTTGTTTACTGCGCTGTTACAAAGAAAACAAAAAAAAAATAGGCAAAATACTTATACTTGGTTTTGGTTTGGCGTTCCAAATGCGTATAGATGGCTGTCACTGGGATCTTCTTGGAACAATTCTTTCCAGGCAATGTTGAAGATCAGTTTGGGTAGGCTTTCCAAGAACTGCAGCTACAGAGGTTTCAGATAGGTCTTACAGCAGAAATGCAGCAACAAGGATTTTAAGATACCACACATTCAATATGCAGGGTTTCGTCAAATACAGTTGTAAACAAGAAACTAATGCACTGTATATAGGGTTTCTTTTCAAGATGAGCCGGGTCATCTTCTTGCAAGCAAAAACCAACTGTCTATTGTAACAGTTCAAACTGAAGCTAAAAACATTCCAGAAGTCACGCCTCATGACCTCCATAAATCTTGACCTGTCAACTCTTTGTAAACATCTCCCCAAGTCAAAACAGCCCCTGCTGGGTGATTATCCATAGACAGGTGCCTTCCAGTAAGACTTGTTTACAAGTCAAATCCAGGAACCTTCTGGTGAATTTTTAAAAACACAAAGTTTAGCATCTCCTCAAGATTCCAGATGAATCAATGTCCATAATTCAACTATAAATCCTTAAAACATATTTTACAGAAAAAAAGTATTCTCGTAACACCATTCACTTAATCCATTTATATCTTTGCAATTTTATGTTTCCATTTCAACTGCTTACAATGCCACCGGTCTACAAATTTGGATATGTGGCTTTCTATTTCGTCATCTAAGTCATTATTCAATACGGTGAATAGTTAAGGTTCCATCACAGATCCTCGCAGAACACCACTAGTCACATCCTGCCAATTAGAGCACCTGCCCCTTATCCCTACTCTCTGTCTCCGATCGCTGATGCAATTTCCTAATCAGATCAATAATTTGCCTTGAACTTACTTGCCACAGAATATCCACCGGAAGCCCTCAATTTGGTCCCAGCCTGTAATTCACTATCAGTTCTATCTTTGTATCTCAGTCTCTCCCAGTGTTGTTTGTTGTGTGTTAGTTCCTTGTGAGATGTTAAATCCATGTTTGAGGACAGCTGAGCACAGCAGTGTTGGGACTATGGGGGTAGAAGGGCAGTGTCCATGTCAGTAACCTTTGTGCTTGCTGCTGTTTTAAGCGCTCCAGATTCCACTCAACCTGGTGGACAGGTGGAGCTGGAAACCAGCAGCCCAGCGACCAAGGATAAGGAAAATTAGAAGGGTGAAGGAGAGCGAGAGATGTAAGTACACAGGTCGATGCAGTGCATGAGCTCAAAATCAAGTCTAGATTCCCTCGTTCACAAACAATTCAGTAGCAACCAATGTCTCAGTGTTATGCTGGGATAGAGAATGCATCAGCAGAGAGTGTTAACTTGTCGCTGCAGCAATAACCTAACTGGAAACCTGGTGGGGCTGATAGGAAATCACCTCCGCTGGAAAAGGCAGGACTATTTCTGTTGAATCCTGACCATCATCAGTATTCATTCAGAAAAACAGCACTGACAGCAAGATAGCTCTTTCTAATCTCTGCTGTACCTGCCCTGGGAGTGTTTGATGAGACAGTGTAGCGAGAGCTTTAGTCTATCTGGGAGTCTGTGAAACTACTTAAAAGTCTATTGCACAGACTGCTCTGTGCAGCACTCTCCACCTCAGGCCCCTGCTGTAAAGGGGGAGGATGCCTGCATAGAGAGATTCCATCGCGGTTTCCCCTCTCTGCCAGATGGCAACACGGACCGCCACGCGTGTCCGAGCAGCAGACGAGGGCGAGGAAGTGGAGAGTGTGCAGGAGCAGCCCGTATACGAAACCCCTCAGGCAATATGGAATGGCACGGAGGGCATTTCCAAGTAGCAGCTCAACTTGTGTGGGAACGGCTCCCAAGGAGGGTTTCTGGACCTAGGTCCAATGAATAGTTCCGGACGAGTGGGGGTCAGCTTGGCTGGGAGCGCTCCACACGTCCATGCCTCCTAGTCACCCGCACCCGGGCATCCCGGGGGTTTCGGCTACTCTTCCATCTGTCAGTCGATCCCCAGAACTAGCACTGGAGGCGACCATGTTCCAGACTCTGAATAGATCCCAGTAAAAGAGAGGCAACTCCCTCAGAGAGGTGCGGCTAACATTCACCGTCGGGAGCTGAGTGTCGTCTTGAAGGCAGTTCCCCGGCGGAAAGAATTACCTCCCAATGCACACCATCTGGGAGGACGCTCGACGTACAGGTATCTCTGCAGGGTCCGAAGGCAGAGGGTCGCAGCCTGGGTGCGAATGCACACCAGCGACTGGCCGCTCTCCTCGATCGGGAGATCAGGACCGCGGCAGAGACCCAGTGTTTCCTCTTGCCCCAGAAGAAATTAACAAGTTTCTTCTGGATTTTGGTGGCAAATGCTAGGGGCAGGATCAAATTGACCAACCCATACCACAGCATCGAGGCCACCAGTTGGTTTATGACCAGTGCTCAGCCCCTGTAGGAAAGCACTCGGAACAGTCCTGTCCAGCGCTCCAGCTGAGTGGTGACTTTTGCCTCCAACTCCGGCCAGTTTGCTGGCCTAGCTTCCTCAGCGGGGCTTAGGTGGACTCCCAGATAGAGGAGGCGCGTGGTGCTCCATGCAAAAGGCGTTAACTGTTCCGGCAGGGAGTCCACCCACCACTGACCCACCAGGAGTCTAGAACATTTCTCCCAATTGATCCTCGCAGAGGACGTGGCAGAAAAGGTCTGTTGGCATTCACACATCCTCCACAAGTCAACGGGATCTGTGACCGTGAGGAACACATCAGCAAGATAAACCGAGAGGATGACCCACCTGCCCGGTCTGCGCGGAACCAAACCCGCCAAGCTCCTGCGAAGCAGGCATGGGAATGGCTCCTCGCAGTTGGTATATAATTAGCCGGACATGGGGTATCCCTGGCGTACTCCTCTCCCATAGCGAAGGGGCGCCGTCAAGGACGAGTTTGCTTTGACCATACACTTTGCGGCGGCGTATAAAAGTCAGACCCGGGCTACAAAATGCAGCCCGAGTCCGAACGCACGCACAGTCCCGAAACGATATTCATGATCCACCCTGCTGAATGCCTTCTCCTGATCAAGGGAGAAAGGCGACCGACAGACCAGTCCTCTGGGAAAGATGGATCAGGTCCCGGACCAGGTGGATGTTGTCCTAGATGGACCGTCTCGGGACCGTATAGGACTGGTCGGGGTGGATCATGTGGGCCAGCACTGAGCCCAGGCGGGTAGACAAAGCCTGGTAAAAGATCTTATAATCCGTGCTGAGGAAGGAGACCGGACACCAGTTCTCAAGCAAGCAGAGATCGCCGCTCTTCAGCAGCAAGATGATGACCGCCCTGCTCCACGAAAGGGGCATCTCCCAGGTTGCCAGGGTTTCCCTCAGGACCTGCGCAGAATCGGCACCCCCCCCTCCCCTCACCCCAGGACATCCCAGAACGCCCTGAGGAACTTCACAGTCAGCCCGTCCAGCACTGGGGATTTGCCCCTCGAGAGCTGGTGGAGGGCGCCGGTGAGCTCCTCCAATGTGATCAGAGCTGCCATTCCTTCTTTGCCCTCCGGGTTGACCTGCGGCAGGTCCTCTCACGAAACTCTGCGTGCCTCCTCGCTGGACGGATTCAGAGAGAACAACGTGCCAAGCAGCCCATTTCCTCCAGATCCGTCGTCGGCCAAAAGCTCAACGAGCTGCTTATGGACTCCCCGCCATTTTTCCAGTGAGTAGAAGAAGGATGAGGCATGGTCCAAATCTTCCAGGATCTGGATACTCACGTACGCGCCTCAGGACCCTGAGAGCTGCAAGTTCCTCAGCGCGCCCTTATTCTCTTTGTATGCCTGCCACAGGGCTGGGTCCATGACGGCCTGACCGAGACGGGACTCCAGGTTGAGCACCTCCCTCTCTAGGCGCCTGATCTCGGCTTCCCGCCTCTTGGTCGACCCCTTCGCGTACTCCTGACAGAAGACACGGATGTGAGTCTTGCCCACATCCCACCATAGTCTCAAGGAGGGGAAGCCCCCCTGCTTCCTTCGCCAGTCGGCCCAGAATCAACAGAACGAGTCCCGGAATCGCTCATCCTCCAGCAGCCAGTTGTTAAAGTGCCAGTCACACGGACCCCGCCCGCGTGCGGAGCGGAGAGAGCTCCGCCCACACCAGGCGGTGGTCCGAGCACGGCACCAGCCTTATGGAGGCCGCCGAGACACAGGAGATGTACGCCTGCAAATTGTAGAGGTGGTCAATTCAGGACCCTCCTCTTCCAGACCTCCAGGTGAAGGCCCTGGAGTCGGGATGGAGATTCCACTACACGTCCACCAAGTCGGGGAGCTGATCAGTTCCCTCAACTTCTCCACCGATGCTTGGCCGCACTGGGGACCGGAGTGATCCCCCACCTCGAGGGTACAGTTAAAATGCCCCCCGAGGATGATGCACTCGCCACTATCGATGGAGCTCAAGAGAATGGACACTTCTTCAAAGAAGCGCACTTGCAACGCGCTGGGCCCGGGCGCGTACACGTTCACAAAGTGGAGCGGCACGCTACCCAGGCGAACAGCGAGGTGGAACAAGCGGCCCGGCACTAGCTCCTTGACTCCCAAGATCTCCGGCTGAAAAGTAGGGGCCAACAAGATAGCCACCCCACTAGAAAGCGGGGTGAGGTAACTCATGTAAGACTCCACCCTGCCACTCCAGGTGGCTTCATCTCCTGGAACGGTGTGGGTTTCCTGCAGAAAGCTCACCTCATATCTCCCTTCGCTGAGGACTGAGAGATTGTGAAATCTGCGGTGAGACCCCCCTCCCCCCCAACCCCGCTGCTGTTGAGGTTGAGGCTGGCTATGGCTATCTTCATGTCAAAAGTACTTAGAAACCTGTCACCAACACCTCACTGTGAGGAGGGAGTGGAAGTGCACCTGGTCTTCCACTCCCCCAGCAACCCATAGAGGAACGCATTGAAACAGTGCCTCACTAACAGTTTCACTTCGGCGCCCTTGCCCCACTTCTTGAGGGTGGCACGGACGGACTGGATGATCAGACTCAAATTTGACCACCGACTGGGGGTCAGCTGAACTTTATCGTAGCAAGGAAGTCCTGGAGGTCTGCGGTGGAGATGAGAGGAGACTCAATAGGAGGCACAAGGAACTCCACTGCCTCACTGGCGATGAATTCAAGATCGTCCTCCATGCCCCACACCGAGCCCCATCCTCCTGCGGGTCGTCACCACCTGCGGCCGGCACACCCACCACACACTGTGCCATGCCAGCTGGTCCCACCACCATTACAACAATGGCAGAGGAGGTCTGTCTGGGCTCTTCTGTGGAACTGGAGCCTATGGATGCCAGCGATTCAGACCCCCCCTCCTCCATCTCCGTCCCCAGGCCAGTGAGTGTCCCAGGGGAGACAGTATTTCCCAATTCCGGAAATCTGGCCACAACAAGGACCGCTGGCGGAGAAAGGAGGCCATCTTCCACCCTGCCAGCGGCCACAAGTCCAGCAGGCAGGGCAGCATTTTCAATCACAACTGGGTCGGGTACATCCTGGTTGGTACCCGACTTTAGCTGGGAGGGCCAACCCTTTGGGGCCTTGCCCTCCCATCCACCCAGGGCACCTGACCCCCTGGCAGATGGGGTGGCTTCTCCAGGGGAGCATCTCTAGGCTCCCCCACCACAAGCAGGGCTCCACTTGCTCCTTCAGGAGGAGCCACACATACAGGTCTCTCCCCCTTCCCTCCATCCTGAGGGAGAGGGAAATCCTGCCCAGGCCTTACGGTCTTGATGGTGGTGGTAGGGGGAACCTGGGGACCTGAATCAGGAGACAGCTCGCCCCTCCCCCCAATAGATGGGCCCTGCACCTCAGGGCCCTTTGTCACCTCTGTGGTGGGGTGCCTTCTCCTCTTTTTCCCGCTCGCATGTGGAGGCTCAGAGACCTCCATGTCATCAGAGGCCTCCGCATCCGCACCCTCCTTTTGCCCAGTTACCCTGGACCCGAGCCTATTCCTGGGGCAGGTGGGTTCCCTGGGATCCAGCCATGGGCTGAGCACAGGCTCAGGCTATGCCACGGTATCCAGGGGACGCTTCTCTTGGAGTTCTTTTTCCACACTTTCCTTCCACTCGAACAGGCTTCCTATCCTTATCAGAGTCCGTGAAAACCGCCGCCTCCAGAACCGCTCCAGCGGTGGCAGTTACAGGTGCAGGAGGAGTGTGGGGTAGTGCACCAGCGCCACCCTGGGCCGCCGAGTTGGAGCTGGCAGCCAGGAGGTTGGGGCAGTTCTTCCAAACATGCCCCACCCACTTGCAGGCATGGCACCGTGCCCCGTCCAAGGTCCAGAAGACACAGTAGGCCGTCCCTGGAACTCTACGCTGAAGTGGTCCTCCGCTACCTCCTCCCGCGCCAGCCACATAAATAACTGGAGGGAGAAGGAGTAGACATGCCGGAGGCTGTTCTCCCGCAGACCGGCCAGGACTGGGGTGATCCCCAACCTCACCGCCCCCAGGTGGTGCAGGTGGGGAAGGAGGAGCTCACTGGGAATGAAGAGCAGGACGTTTGATAACATTATTCACTGTGCACTGGCCCCCAGAGGGTCCACTGGCAGGAAAGTCCTGCCCACAGTTAGCACCTTACTCGGGGCCAGAGACACTACCCGCTGGGTCTTCAGGAAAAACACAGCCTTCCCATACATCTTTGAAGTGAAACAATGGCTGAGGGGCCATTACCTTACAGAGGTCTCCATAGACATATTGAGGTAGGCATAGCTCATTACCCCGCGACTGGAAATTATTAATTTAAAAGGTAATTGGACTACATCGGCGTCCACAGAGGCTGCAGTCGCATAGGTATTAGAGGGCCCCGCCACCTGTGATTATGGGCTCGCTATGGGTTCAAGAGCTAAACCCACCCTGTATTGTAGGCTTGCAAATCAAACAGAAAATAAAAGAAGTAATGAATAAGCCAATATTGAGTTCGGGGCTGAGGGTATACAGGAAAGGCAAAGAGATGCTGTGAGCAACGACTTTGCTTTAGAAGGTGGTACACAGAGAGCACTTTAAACAGTCTTTGGTCGCATTCCTGGTCTTCCGGTCATCTAGTTGGGGGAAGCATCGTCACCTGGGTCAGTTGAACGCTGCCCAGGCACTAGCTATCTCAAGAATACAAGAAATAGGAGCAGAAGTAGACCATATAGCCCATTGCACCTGCTCCACCATTCAATATGATCATGGCTGATCTTGGGCATCAATTCCACTTTCCTGTCCGCTCCCCATATCCCATGATTCCCCAAGTGACCAAAAATCTATCTATCCCAGCCTTAAATATATTCAGTGATACAGCATCCACAACCCTCTGGGGTAGAGAATTACAAAAATTACAAAATTCAGTGAAGTAATTTCTCCTCATCTCAGTCCTGAATGATCAGCCCCTTATCCTGAGACTGTGTCCCCATGTTCTAAATTCCCTGACCAGTGGGTACAATCTCTCAGCTTCTACCCTATCAAGCCCTTTCAGAATCTTATATCTCTCAATTAGATCGTCTCTCATTCTTCTAAACTCCAGAGAATACAATATACTCAGCCTCTCATTATAAGACAACCCCCTCACCACAGGGACCAATCTAGTAAATCTTTGCTGCACTGTCTCCAGTGCAAGTATATCCTTTCGTAAATGTGGAGACCAAAACTGCATACAGTATTCCAGGTACGGTCTCACCAAATTTTAGTAAGACTTCTTTATTCCTGTACTCCAATCCCCTTGCAATAAAGGCCAACATGCCATTTGCCTTCCTAATAGCCTGTAGGACTTCTGTCTCTTTAGCCAGGCAGCTTCAGCTGACCTAAGCTTGGAAATTGGATCTCGGCTTCCAGCCTCTTGGTCAACCCCTTCGCGTACTCCTGACAGAAGACACGGATGTGAGTCTTACCCACATCCCACCATAGCCCACACCAAGTGGTGGTCCGAACATGGCACCAGCCGCATGGAGGCCACCAAGACACAGGAGACGTACGCCTGCAAAATGTAGAGGCGGTCGATTCGGGACCCTCCTCCTCCAGATCTCCATGTGAAGGCGCTGGAGTCGGGCTGGAGATTCTGCCAGACATCCACCAAGTCGAGGGAGCTTATCAGACCCCTCAACTTCTCCACCGATGCTTGGCTGCGCTGGGGACTGAAGCGATCCCCCACCTTGAGGGTAGAGTTAAAATGCCCCCGAGGATGTTGCACTCGCCGCTATCAATAGCGCTCAAGAGAGTGGACACTTCTTCAAAGAAGTGAGCTTGCAATGCACCGATTCTGGGCACATACACCTTCACAAAGTGGAGTGGCACACTACCCAGGCGAACCAAGATCTCCGGCTGAAAATTCGGGGCCAACAAGATAGCCACCCCATTAGAAATAGGAGTGAGGTGACTCATGTAGACCCCACCCTGCCACTCCACGAGCCAGGTGGCTTCGTCTCCCGGGACGGTGTGGGTTTCCTGCAGAAAGCTCACCGCATATCTCCCTTCCCTGAGGACTGAGAGATTGTGAAATCTACAGTGAGACCCCCTGCTGCCATTGCTGTTGAGGCTGGCTATGGTTATCTTCATGTCAAAAGTACTTTGAAACCTGTCACCAACACCTTATGTGAGGAGGGAGTGGAAGTGTACCTGGCCTTCCACTCCTCCAGCAACCCATTGAGGAACGCTTTAAACTGGCGCCTCTCAACCAGTTTCACGCCCACGCCCTTCCCCACTTTCTTGAGGGAGGCACGGACGGACCAGATGATCAGCGCCAGATTCGACCAACGGCCGAGAGGCAACTGAACTTTATTGCGGCAACCCCTGCATGCCACGAGGAAATCCCGGAGTTCTGCCGTGAGGATGAGAGGAGACTCGGTGGGAGGCACGAGGGACTCCACCACTGCAGACATGGCACCGTGCCCCATCCGAGGTCCAGAAGACACGGTAGGCCGTTCCTTGGAACTCCACCCTGAAGTGGCCCTCCAAGACCACCAACTGCATAAATAGGGGCGACATGATTGAAACATATAAGATCCTGAGGCGTCTTGACAGGGTGGATGTGGGAAGGATGTTTCTTCTTGTGGGAGAATCTAGAACTAGGGATCTCTGTTTAAAAATAAGGGGTTGCCCATTTAAGACAGAGATCAGGAGAATTTTTTTCTTTGAGGGTCGTGAGTCTTTGGAATTCTCTTCCTCAAAAGGTGGTGGAAGCAGAGTCTTTGAACATTTTTAAGGCAGAGGTGGATAGATTCTTGATAAGCAAGGGGGTGAAAGGTTATTGGGGGTAGATGGGAATGTGGAGTTGAGTTTAAAATCAGATCAGCCATGATCTTGTTGAATGGAGTAGCAGACTCGAGGGGCCAAATGGCCTACTCCTGCTCCTAATTCATATGTTCATATATTCATATGAGTAGACGTGCCGGAGACTGTTTTCCTGAAGACCGAGCAGGACTGGAGTGATTCCCCGACCTCACCTCCCCCAGATGGTGCAGGTGGGGGAGGAGGAGCTCACTGGGAATGAAGGGCGGGACATTCGACAACATTATCTGCTGTACGGTGGCCCCCAGGGGGTCCACCGGCAGGAAAGTCCCCCCCTCAGTGAGCCCCTTACACAGGGCCAGGAGCACTACCTGCTCGGTCTTCAGAAAGAACACAGTCTTCCCGTTCATCTTCGAGGCTGCAGCAATGGCTGAGGGGCCGACAACCTCAGCCATTGCCTTCACACATGCCTCAATAGACATGTTGGACTGGGGATAGTTCTTCACCCCATGACTAGAAGTGATCAGCTTAAATAGTGACGGGGCCACGTGGACGGCCGCGGAGACTGCAGCCACATAGGTGTTAGAGGGCCCTGCCACTGGCACAGATGGACTCGCCATGGGTCAAGAGCTAAACCCCACCCCAATGGTAGGCCTACAGATTTCAAATAAAGCAAGAAATAAATAAATATATAATAAGTTAGAGGAGAGACAGAGGGTATACTGAAGAAGAAAAGGGAGGCTGGGAGTGATGACTTGCTTCACCGAGGTGGTATGACAGACAACAATTCAATCAAACAGTCCTTCACACGCTCTTCTGGTCTTCCAGTTGGGGAGAGATGTCTTCACCTGTGTCAGTCGAAAGCTGCCCTGGCAGTGTCGGTCTTCTGCTTTCTTCTTAGCCAGGCAGCTTCAGCTGACCTAGGCTGGGCAATTGGGTGGGGAGAGAGCTTCCTTCTATGTTTTGTGCAACTGCACAGCTCCCTGCAGAATTGTACAGCCCCCACCCCTTGTTCTTCCGGCCTCTCCCAACAGTCCAAATCAAATGCAAGTCCGGTGCTCGACAGCCACCTCGAAACACAGCCTTATGATTGAAAAGTCTTTTCCTCCTCTGCAGCAAAAGTTGTCCAAAATGTTGCAGTTCTCTCCTCAGCTCTTCCTCTCCAGCAGCACCTCCAGCAACTGACTGCAGCACTGTCAGCTACACCTCGATGCACTCAACACTCAGGATTCCAATCAGAAAGCAGCGAACCCCAGTGCTGTGCCTGTCCTGGGAGTGGAGGGAGCTTTATTCTGTATCTCGCCCTGTCCTGTCCCTGTCCTGGGAGTGTTTGATGGGACAGCATAGAGGGAGCTTTACTCTGTATCTAACCCCGTGCTGTCCCTGTCCTGGGAGTGTTTGATGGGACAGCATAGAGGGAGCTTTATTCTATATCTAACCCCGTACTGTCCCTGTCCTGGGAGTGTTTGATGGGACAGCATAGAGGGAGCATTACTCTGTATCTAACCCCGTGCTGTCCCTGTCCTGGGAGTGTTTGATGGGACAGCATAGAGGGAGCTTTATTCTATATCTCGCCCCGTGCTGTCCCTGTCCTGGGAGTGTTTGATGGGGACAGTGTAGAGGGAGCTTTACTCTGTATCTAACCCCGTACTGTCCCTGTCCTGGGAGTGTTTGATGGGGACAGTGTAGAGGGAGCATTACTCTGTATCTAACCCCGTGCTGTCCCTGTCCTGGGAGTGTTTGATGGGACAGCATAGAGGGAGCTTTATTCTATATCTCGCCCCGTGCTGTCCCTGTCCTGGGAGTGTTTGATGGGGACAGTGTAGAGGGAGCTTTACTCTGTATCTAACCCCGTACTGTCCCTGTCCTGGGAGTGTTTGATGGGACAGTGTAGAGGGAGCTTTACTCTGTATCTAACCCCGTGCTGATCCTGGCCTGGAATTTAAGGCTCAGATTGAGCCTGGAGTTTCATGTGCACATCGAGAAATCAGCTGCAACAGATGGGAGGTAGCAAGCGGTTAGAGAACTGGCAGCTTCTGTGATAGAGGAAGGTCTGGTTATTATTGTCACTTGAAACATTAACTCACCCCAGCCTCACTCAGATTTCTATGACTTCTAAGTCTTTACAGCTTTTTCTCTTTTTATTTCAGATTTCCAGTGTTTGCAGTATATTGCTTTTTGTCTGCTAAGGAACATTTAGACATGGCAATGTTGGGTCTGTGGGGGTGGAAGAGCAATGTCCTGCAGTAGCTGCTTAAAGCTCTCTTTCTGCTGCTGTTTCAGTGCTCCAGATTCCACCCAACCTGATGGACATTTAGAGCTGGAGACCAGCAGTCCAGCGACCAAGAACAAGGAAGAACAGAAGGACGAAGGGCAACAAGACCTTGAAACAAAAGTACACAAGTAGGTGCAGAGAAAGCAGAGGAGCCCAGACAACGGGCTGAACACCAAATGTAGATTCCTGAGTACACAACCAATTGAATGACACCCAATGTCTCAGTGTTATACAGAGACAGAAGGTTCATCAGCAGAGGGTGCAGTCATCTTTCACTCACTCAACAACAGCAACAACAACTTGTATTTATATAGCACCGTTTACATGATAAATCCCAAGCTACTTCACAGGAACACGGTAAAGCAAAGGGAGAATTTTATGCTCTCCCACGTGGAGGGTTCGGATGCACTGAAATTTAGTTTGGGGTGGGAAGTCCTGTGAACAGCCTTCCTGCGCCACTGCCAATTGAGGCCCTTGACTGGGCAATTAACCCCATGGTAGGCTCATTCAGAAAGTAAGGAGGCATGGGATTCAGGGAAAGCTGGCTGTCTGGATACAAAATTGGCTGGCCCATAGAAGTCAGAGGGTGGTAGTAGATGGAAAGTATTCAGCATGGAGCTCAGTGACCAGTGGTGTTCCACAAGGATCTGTTCTGGGACCTCTGCTCTTTGTGATTTTTATAAATGACTTGGATGAGGAAGTGGAAGGCTGGGTTAGCAAGTTTGCCGATGACACGAAGGTTGCGTAGTTGTGGATAGTGTGGAAGGCTGTTGTAGGTTGCAACGGGACATTGACAGGATGCAGAGCTGGGCTGAGAAGTGGCAGATGGAGTTCAACCTGGAAAAGCGTGAAGTGATTCATTTTGGAAGGTCGAATTTGAATGCAGAATACAGGCTTAAAGACAGGATTCTTGGTAGTGTGGAGGAACAGAGGGATCCTGGGGTCCATGTCCATAGATCGCTCAAAGTTGCCACCCAAGTTGATAGGGTTGTTAAGAAGGCGTATGGTGTGTTGGCTTTCATTAACAGGGGAATTAAGTTTAAGAGCCGCGAGGTTATGCTACAGCTCTATAAAGCCCTGGTTCGACCACACTTGGAATATTGTGTTCAGTTCTGGTCGCCTCATTATAGGAAGGATGTGGAAGCTTTAGAGAGGGTGCAGAGGAGATTTACCAGGATTGCTGCCAGGACTGGAGGACATGTCCTACGAAGAAAGATTGAGGGAGCAAGGGCTTTTCTCATTGGAGCGTGGAAGGATGAGAGGTGACTTGATAGAGGGGTACAAGATGATGAGAGGCATAGATAGAGTGGATAGTCAGAGACTTTTTCCCAGGGCGGAAAGGGCTATCACCAGGGGGTATAATTTTAAGGTGATTGGAGGAAGGTTTCGGGGAGATGTCAGAGGTAGGTTCTTTACACAGAGAGTGGTGGGTGTGTGGAATGCGCTGCCAGCGGTGGTAGTAGAAGCAGATACATTAGGGGCATTTAAGCGACTCTTGGATAGGTACATGGATGATAGTAGAATGAAGGGTAGGTAGTTAGTTTGATATTAGAGTAGGTTAAATGTTCGGCACAACATCGTGGGCCGAAGGGCCTGTACTGTTCTATGTTCTATGTTCTAATTAAGGGCCTCTTTCCACCACAGCCACAATTACCCGTGCAGCAGGCAGCCCTGTCGCTGCACAGGAAGCACAGCACGAAAAACCATGCGGGCTGCTTCCGAGCAAATAAGATAAGCAAAGACAGAACATGAGAAGAGACTGGCAGCTAGCATTAAAGGAAATCCCAAAGTTTTCTATCGACATATAAATAGTAAAAGGGTGGTAAGAGGAGGAGTGGGACCAATTAGGGACCAGAAAGAGGATTTACACATGGAGGCAGAGGGCAAAGCTGAGATATTAAATGAATACTTTGCATCTGTCTTTACCAAGGAAGAAGATGCAACCCAGGCAATGTTGAAAGAGGAGGTAAGTCAGACACTAGAGAGGGTTTAAAATTGATAAAGAGGAAGTATTAGATAGGCTGTCTGTACTTAAAGTGGATAAAGCACCAGGGTCGGATGAGATGCATCCAAGGATACTGAGGGAAGTGAGAGTGGAAATCGCAGAGGCACTGGCCATAATTTGTCAATCTTCCTTAGACTTAGGGGTGGTGCCAGAGGATGGCACAGTGGCGCTTTGGTTAGCACCGCAGCCTCACAGCTCCAATGACCCGGGTTCAGTTCTGGGTACTGCCTGTGCGGAGTTTGCAAGTTCTCCCTGTGACCGCGTGGGTTTCCGCCGGGTGCTCCTGTTCCCTCCCACAGCCAAAGACTTGCAGGTTGATAGGTAAATTGGCCATTGTAAATTGCCCCTAGTCTAGGTAGGTGGTAGGAGAATTGGGGGAAGGTGGGGATGTGGTAGGGAATATGGGATTAATGTAGGATTAGTATAAATGGGTGGTTGATGGTCGGCACATCCATGCTGGCTTTCCTTACGGAAAATCATGTTTAACTAACTTGCTGGAGTTTTTTGACGAGGTAACAGAGAGGGTTGATGAGGTAAATGCTGTTGATGTGATGTACATGACTTGTAAGCAAACTTGCAACTTATGGAATAAAAGGGACAGTAGCAACATAGATACGGAATTGGCTGAGTGACAGGAAACAAAGAGTAGTGGTTAATGGATGTTTTTCGGGCTGGAGGAAGGTTTGTAGTGGAGTTCCCCATCAGAGGAATGTATGATGGCATGAAGAGAGCTCTTGGGCCAACCATCAAGAAGATCGCCCCCTTCAAATCTAAATCGGGGGACATAATCAATGACCAACGCAAACAGATGGACCGCTGGGTTGAGCACTACCTAGAACTGTACTCCAGGGAGAATGCTGTCACTGAGACTGCCCTCAATGCAGCCCAGCCTCTACTAGTCATGGATGAGCTGGACATACAGCCAACCAAATCGGAACTCAGTGATGCCATTGATTCTCGAGCCAGCGGAAAAGCCCCTGGGAAGGACAGCATTACCCCTGAAATAATCAAGAGTGCCAAGCCTGCTATACTCTCAGCACTCCATGAATTGCTATGCCTGTGCTGGGACGAGGGAGCAGTACCCCAGGACATGCGCGATGCCAATATCATCACCCTCTATAAAAACAAAGGTGACCGCGGTGACTGCAACAACTACCGTGGAATCTCCCTGCTCAGCATAGTGGGGAAAGTCTTTGCTCGAGTCGCTCTGAACAGGCTCCAGAAGCTGGCCGAGCGCGTCTACCCTGAGGCACAGTGTGGCTTCCGTGCAGAGAGATCCACCATTGACCATGCTGTTCTCCCTTCGTCAGATACAGGAGAAATGCCGCTAACAACAGATGTCCCTCACCATTGCTTTCATTGATCTCACCAAAGCCTTTGACCTCGTCAGCAGACGTGGTCTCTTCAGACTACTAGAAAAGATCGGATGTCCAGCAAAGCTACTAAGTATCATCACCTCATTCCATGACAATATGAAAGGCACAATTCAACATGGTGGCTCCTCATCAGAGCCCTTTCCTATCCTGAGTGGTGTGAAACAGGGCTGTGTTCTCGCACCCACACTTTTTGGGATTTTCTTCTCCCTGCTGCTTTCACATGCGTTCAAATCCTCTGAAGAAGGAATTTTCCTCCACACAAGATCAGGGGGCAGGTTGTTCAACCTTGCCCGTCTAAGAGCGAAGTCCAAAGTACGGAAAGTCCTCATCAGAGAACTCCTCTTTGCTGACGATGCTGCTTTAACATCTCACACTGAAGAGTGCCTGCAGAGTCTCATCGACAGGTTTGCGGCTGCCTGCAATGAATTTGGCCTAACCATCAGCCTCAAGAAAACGAACATCATGGGGCAGGACGTCAGAAATGCTCCATCCATCAATATTGGTGACCACGCTCTGGAAGTGGTTCAAGAGTTCACCTACCTAGGCTCAACTATCACCAGTAACTTGTCTCTAGATGCAGAAATCAACAAGCGCATGGGTTAGGCTTCCACTGCTATGTCCAGACTGGCCAAGAGAGTGTGGGAAAATGGCGCACTGACACTGACACAAAAGTCCGAGTGTATCAGGCCTGTGTCCTCAGTACCTTTCTCTACGGCAGCGAGGCCTGGACAACGTATGCCAGCCAAGAGCGACGTCTCAATTCATTCCATCTTCGCTGCCTTCAGAGAATACTTGGCATCAGGTGGCAGGACTATATCTCCAACACAGAAGTCCTTGAAGCGGCCAACACCCCCAGCTTATACACACTACTGAGTCAGCGGCGCTTGAGATGGCTTGGCCATGTGAGCCGCATGGAAGATGGCAGGATCCCCAAAAACACATTGTACAGCGAGCTCGCCACTGGTATCAGACCCAGCGGCCGGCCATGTCTCCGCTATAAAGACGTCTGCAAACGCGACATGAAATCGTGTGACATTGATCACAAGTCGTGGGAGTCAGTTGCCAGCATTCGCCAGAGCTGGCGGGCAGCCATAAAGACAGGGCCAAATTGTGGCGAGTCGAAGAGACTTAGTAGTTGGCAGGAAAAAAGACAGAGGCGCAAGGGGAGAGCCAACTGTGCAACAGCCCCGACAAACAAATTTCTCTGCAGCACCTGTGGAAGAGCCTGTCACTCCAGAATTGGCCTTTATAGCCACTCCAGGCGCTGCTTCACAAACCACTGACCACCTCCAGGCGCGTATCCATTGTCTCTCGAGATAAGGAGGCCCAAAAGAAAGAAGAAAGTAGTAGTGTTGGGACCCTTGCTTTTCCTGATATACATTCATAACCTAGATCTTGGTGTACAGGGCACAATTTCAAAGGTCGCAGATGATACGAAACTTGGAAGCATCATGAACTGTGAGGAGGATAGTATAGAACTTCAAAAGGACAGAGACAAGTTGTTGGAATGGGCAGACAGGTGGCAGATGAAGTTCAATATAGAGAAATGTGAGGTGATTCATTTTGGTAGGAAGAACATATAGAATAAATGACAAAATTCTAAAGGGGGTGCAGGAGAAAAGGGACATAGGTGTCCATGTGCATAAGTCATTAAAGGTGGCAGGACAGGTTGAGAGAGTGGTTAATAAAGCATACAGTATCCTGGGCTTTATTAATAGGGGCTTAGAGTACAAGAGCAAGGAAGTTATGTTGAACGTGTACAGGACACTAATTCGGTCTCAGCTGCAGTATTGCCTCCAGTTCTGGGAGCTGCACTTGAGGAAAGACGTGAGGGCATTGGAGAGAGTACAGAAAAGATTCAGGAGAATGGTTCCAGGGATGAGGAATTTCAGTTATGAAGATAGATTGGAGAAGTTTTCTTGGAGAAGAGAAAATAGAGGCATTCAAAATCATGAGGGGTATGGACAGAGTAGATAGAGAGAAACTGTTCCCACTTGTGAAAGGATCGAGACCGAGAGGGCACAGATTTAAAGTATTTGGTAAGAGAAGCAAAAGTGACATGAGGGAAAACTTTTTCACACAGTGAGTGGTTAAGGTCTGGAATGCGCTGCCTGAGTGTGTGGTGGAGGTAGGTTCAATTGAAGAATTCAAAAGGGAATTAGACAGTTATATGAAAAGGAAGAATGTACAGGGTTATGGGGAGAAGGCAGGGGAATGGAACTGAGGGAATTACTCTTTCAGAGAGCCAGTGCGGACACGATGGGCTGAATGGTCTCCTTCTGCGCTGTAACGGTTCTGTGATGTTAGGGCAGATGACCAAAAGCTTGGTCAATGAGATAGATTTTAAGGAGGAAAGCAAAGTTGGAGAGGTTTAGTTTTAGTTTTTCAGTTTGAGAGATACAGCACTGAAACAGGCCATTCAGCCCACCGAGTCTGTGCCGACCATCAACCACGCATTTATACTAATCCTACACTAATTCCATATTCCTACCACATCCCCACCTGTCCCTATATTTCCCTACCTATACGAGGGGCAATTGCTAATGGCCAATTTACCTATCAACCTGCAAGTCTTTGGCATGTGGGAGGAAACCGGAGCACCCGGAGAAAACCCACGCAGACACAGGGAGAACCTGCAAACTCCACACAGGCAGTACCCAGAATTGAAACCGGGTTGCTGGAGCTGTGAGGCTGCGGTGCTAACCACTGCGCCACTGTGCCGATTTCCAGAGCTAAGAGTCTAGGCAGCTAAAGGCACAACCACCAATGGTGGAATGATTAAAATTACGAATGCTCGAGAGGCCATAGAGTTAATCAGCACAGAAACAGGCCCTTCGGCCCATCGTGTCTATGCCGGCCATCAAGCACCTAACTATTCTAATCCCATTTTCCAGCACTTGGCCCGTAGCCTTGTATGCTATGGCATTTCAAGTGCTCATCTAAATACTTCTTAAATGTTGTGAGGGTTCCTGCCTCTACCACCCCTTCAGGCAGTGTGTTCCAGATTCCAACCACCCTTTGGGTGAAAATGTTTTTCCTCAAATCCCCTCTAAACCTCCTTCCCCTTACCTTTAATCTATGCCCCCTGGTTATTGACCCCTCCGCTAAGGAAAAAAGTCTCTGCCCATCTACCCTATCAATGCCCCTCATAATTTTGTATACCTCAATTATGTCCCCCCTCAGCCTTCTCTGCTCTAAGGAAAACAACCCTAACCTTTTCAGTTTCTGTTCATATCTGAAATGCTCCAGCCCAGGCAACATCCTGGTGAATCTCCTCTGCACCCTCTCCAGTGCAATCACATCCTTCCTGTAGTGTTGTGTCCAGAACTGTACACAGTACTCCAGCTGTGTCCTAACTAGCGTTTTATACAGCTCCATCATAACCTCCCTGCTCTTATATTCTATGTCTCGGCTGATAAAGGCAAGTATCCCATATGTCTTTCTAACCACCTTATCTACCTGTGCTGCTGCCTTCAGTGATCTATGGACAAGTACACCAAGGTCCCTCTGACCCTCTGTACTTCCTCGGGTCCTGCCATCCATTGTATATTCTCTTGCCTTGTTAGTTCTCCCAAAATGCATCACCTCACACTTCTCAGGATTAAATTCCATTTGCCACTGCCCCGCCCATCTTACCAGCCCATCTATATCGTCCTGTAATCCAAGGCTTTCCTCCTCACTATTTACGACACCACCAATTTTCCTGTCATCTGCGAACTTACTGATCATACCTCCTATATTCACATCTAAATCATTAATGTACACTACAAACAGCCAGGGTCCCAGCACCGCTCCCTGTGGTACGCCACTGGTCACAGACTTTCAATCCCAAAAACAATCCTCGACCATTACCCTCTGCCTCCTGCCACTAAGCCAATTTTGGATCCAATTTGCCAAATTGCCCTGGATCCCATGGGCTCTTACCTTCTTAACCAATCTCCCATGCGGGACCTTATCAAAAGCCTTACTGAAGTCCATGTAGACTACATCAGCTGCTTTACCCCCATCTACACATCTAGTCACCTCCTATCACCCCTGTGGTTGCTGATCTACATTGGCAGTTAAGCAACATCCTGATTTTAAAATTCCTATCCACCTTTTCAAATCCCTCTGTGGCCTTGCCCCTAACTCTAATCTCTAACAGATCCATAACCCTCCACTATATCCACACTCATCTAATTCTGAAGTTGATATGGTCTACATGGATTTTAGCAAGGCTTTTGTCAAGGTCCCACATTGCAGACTGGTTAACAAAATAAAATCCCATGTGATCCAGGGAAATTTAGCAAGGTGGATACAATATTGGATCAATGGCAGGTGACTGGAGGGTTGTTTCAGTGGTGTTCCGCAGGGCTCAATACTTGGTCCCCTGCTTTTTGTGGTGTATATTAACGATTTGGGCGTAAATGTAGGGGGCATGATCAAGAAGTTTGCGGACAACACAGATTGGCCGTATGGTAGATAGCGAGGAGGATAGCTGTTGGCTGCAGGAAGATATTAATGGTTTGGTCAGATGGGCAGAAAAGTGGCAAATGGAATTCAACCCAGAGAAGTGTGAGCTGATGCATTTGGGGAGATCAAACAGGGCAAAGGAATACACGATTAATGGGAAAATACTGAGAAGTGTAGAGGAAGTGAGGGACCTTGGAGTGAATGTCCACAAATCCCTGAAGGTAGCAGGACAGGTCGATAAGGTGGTTAAGAAGGCATATGGAATCCTTTCCTTTATTAGCCGAGGTATAGAATACAAGAGCAGGGAGGTCATGCTGGAACTGTATAACTCATTGGTTAGGCCACAACTTGAGTACTGTGTGCAGTTCTGATCACCTCATTACAGAAAGGATGTAATTGCACTAGAGAGGGTACAGAGGAGATTTACGAGGATGTTGCCAGGACTGGAAAAATGCAGCTAAGAGGAAAGATTGGATAGGCTGGGGTTGTTCTCCTTGGAACAGAGAAGGCTGAGGGGAGATCTGATTGAAATGTACAAAATTTTGAGGGGCCTGGATAGAGTGGAGGTGAAGGGTCTATTCACCTTAGCAGAGAGGTCAGTGACGAGGGGGCATAGATTTAAAGTGATTGGTAGAAAAATTAGAGGGGATATGAGCATAAACTTTTTCATCCAGAGGGTGGTGATGGTCTGGAACTCACTGCCTGAAAGGGTAGTTGAGGCAGAGACTCTCAACTCATTTAAAAGGAGTCTGGATATTCACCTCAAGTGCTGTAATCTGTAGGGCTATGGACCAAATGCTGGAAGGTGGGATTAGAATGGGTGGATCGTTTTTCGGCCGGCACAGACGCAATGGGCCAAGTGGCTTCTTTCTGTGCCTTTAACTTTCTATTATTCTATGACCCTGATATATACACTGTCTCACACACACACACACACACACACACACACACACACACACACACACACACACACACACACACACACACACACACACACACACACACACACACACACACACACACACACACACACACACACACAGTGCTGGTCCCAGATCCTGTTATATACACACACACACATACACAAAACACTTCCTCCACACTCTCTAGCCCTGACCCAGCTGTCAACCACTCTCAGTCTTACAGCTCCATGGAGGCTTTTGGCAGTATTCATGGTTGTGTCATCTCCCTCCTCTGTAGAGTTCCTCTTGTGCCCTATCGAATCCCCTCCTCCAGTCTGGCAGTGAAGGACAAAGGGAAAATCCCAGTAAAGATGATGGGGAAGGGGAAGGAAGAAATGGTTGCGGAGGCGCCATCCCTGACAGATATCGATGAGTACTTGATCTTCGAGGCCTATCAGACAGCAACCTCAACTCTCTCAAACATCGTAAGTCTTTGGGCACAATTGTGAAATGTTGTAACCATGTCTTGGGCTTCCAGCCAATCAGATAATGCACAAGATACCATGAGCAGCTCCCTCATTGTCTTCCATACAGCAAAGAAAGTCTTCTTTCTATCAGTCCTTCAAAAAGCCATTTCTTCATATCTCTCAAACAATTCCCACTTCCATCCTTTGACATTACCTCTTGACCACTGTATCTATTGATATCCTTGGCCTCATAATGTCCGTTAGCATTGGCTCAAATCCTCCACACCTAAACTTATCTTCCCTTTCCTCTCAACTCTCCTTAATTCTATAAAAAACAAATTCATCTAACACCTGAAGCTTACTGCCAGATCTAGGAGGCTCTTCTGACAACTCTGTCACAGCCTGCTGGATAAGCTTGACATCTGAGGTACAGCCTCCAGTCTCTCTTTCCTCTTTCTCTGTGTCATTCTCACTCAGTTTCTGTCTCTCTCTTTGTTTTCCCATTATGTCTCTTTCTCCATCTCACTCTTTTTATTTTCCTTCTCTGTCGCTCTGTTTTTCATCTATCTCTTTCTCTCACTGTGTATAAATATAGATAATGTCTTTGCATAATTTTAATATAATCCCAACACTGTCTCTTTGTTTTTCCCACGCTGTCTCTTTCTCTGTGTGTCTCTCATCTGTATCTTTCATTCTTTGGGCTGAACTTTAATTTTCCCATCTGCTTGCAAGGAGCCAACAGCATGTCAGAAGCCTGGGAAGTTTCAGCATTGGCTTTTGAACTAGCATCCGAATTCTGAGTTTCCTGACCAATTAGAGCATGTGGGCTTGATGATGACCCACACCTGACTGTTGAAGCTGCACTATTTAAAGGGACCCTGTGTGGGTCAGAATGAAAACATCCTACATGACAGAGCCAGCAAGTGAACCAGTTCTGATGAAGGGTCACTGACCTGAAACGTTAACTCTGCTTCTCTCTCCACAGATGCTGCTAGACCTGCTGAGTATTTCCTGCATTTCTTGTTTTTATTTCAGATTTCCAGCATCTGCAGTATTTTGCTTTTATATTATTCTATTCATATGGCTACTCCAGTTCAGTTTCTGGTCAATGGGAACCCCCAGGATGTTGATGGTGAGGGATACAGTGATTGGTGCATGGAAAGCACACGAAGAGCGGACCAGCATGAGAAGGGCAGCGGTGGCGGGACATAAAAACCAGCGACAGAGAGCCCCTTCTACCTGTCAGAGCTGAACTGTGACATCACAGGAAAACAGATAGGTGATTGGTGGGTATCTCTTCCGTGTCTCTTTTGATTGGCCAAGTGGTTTAAATCAAGAGACATTACTACAACTGAAGAGTATAGTTAAGAAATTCACTTTTAAAATATTTAACATCCAAATTAATTAATTAAATGGAATAGAGATGGCTGGGCAGGCGATGTGGGAGCTGGTGGACGCTGGTGCAATCCATGGTGACCACATCTGCAGCAAGTATTGGCTGCTCGAGGACCTTCAGCTCAGATTTGATGAGCTGGAGTCTGAGCTGCAGACACTGCGACAAATTAGGGAGGGGGAGAGTTACCTGGACACTGTGTTTCAGGAGACAGTCACACTCCTTAGATTAATTACATCAAATTTAGACTGTGGTCAGGGACAGGAGGGTGTGACTGCGAGTGAGGCAAGTATGGGGATCCAGAATTTACCTTTGGAGGAGCCTCAGCCAGTGCCCTTATCCAATAGGTATGAGGTTCTTGCTCCCGGTGTGGATGAGGGCACAGACTGCAGGGAGGATGAGCGAACTGACCACAGCACCGTGGTTCAGAGAGCCATTCAAGTGCAGGGAGTAAAGAGAAATGTAGTAGTAATAGGAGAAAGCATAGTTAGGGGAATAGATATTGTTTTCTGCACCAAAGACAGAGAGTCCCGAAGGTTAAGGACATCTCTTTTGGGCTAGAGAGGAACTTAGAGTGGGAGGGGAAGGATCCAGTTGTCGTGGTCCACATAGGTACCAACGACATAGGTAGGACTAGGAAAGAGGTTCTGCTGAGGGAGTCTGAGCAGCTCAGGGCTAAATTAAAAAGCAGAACCACAAAGGTAATGATCTTCGAATTACTACCTGAGCCACGTGCTAATTGGCGTAGCGTAAATAAGATTAGAGAGGTAAATGCGTGGCTCAAAGATTGGTGTGGGAGAAATGGGTTCCGATTCATGGGGCACTGGCACCAGTACTGGGGAAGGAGAGAGCTGTTCCATTGGGACGGGCTTCATTTGAACCATGCTGGGACCAGTGTCCTGGTGAATCGTATAACTAGGGTTGTAGATAGGACTTTAAACTAATTAGTGGGGGGGAGGGTTCAATTGAAGGGAAGTTTAAAAAATCAAAAAGAAACGAGAGAGCAGAGGTGCAGGGTAGTGAAAAGGTGAACAGTAATCAAAGTGTGACAGGAAGGGGCAGAAAATATAAGCAGAAGAGTGCAGCAGAAATTAGAACCAGAATGAGTAATAATGGTAAAAAGTCAAAGCTTAACGCTCTTCATCTGAATACATATAGCATTTGTAACAAGATAGATGAGTTGATGGCACAAATAGAAATAAAGAATATGACATGACAGCTTTTACAGAGACGTGGTTGCAGGGTGACCGAGACTGGGAACTCAATATTCAAGGGTATTCGACATTCCAGAAAAATAGGCAAAAAGGAAAAAGAGGTGGGGTAGCTTTGTTAATAAAGTGCGGTGGTGAGTAGTGATATAGGTGCAATAGATCGTGATGTTGAATCAGTTTGGGTGGAAATAAGGAATAGCAAGGGGAAGAAGTCACGGGTGGGAGTCGTCTATAGGCCCCCGAAGAGTTGCCTCACTGTAGGACAGAGTATAAATCGGGAAATACTGGAGGCGTGGAAGAAGGGCGTTGCAATTGTTGTGGGTGATTTTAATCTGCATATTGACTGGACAAATCAAATTGGCAGAGGTAACATGGAAGACAAATGTGCATCACGATTGTTACTTAGAGCAACACGTTGCAGAACCTACTCGAGAACAGGCTATTTTAGATCTAGTAATGTGTAATGAGGTTTGCACTGGAGTGCTGACTTGGGGCTGCATTAGAGTGCTAAAGTGGGAGTTTTGTGACTGAGGGTAATTAAGGGTTAGTTTTATCTAAAGTCTAGTCTTTTATTTAGCAAATTAACTTAACAGTTGCTGTTGGGTTGGAGAAGGTGAGTTTTAGACCAGCTTTACCAACCAGAGCTTTCTCATATCCCCTCTTTGCTCTCCTAATTGCTTTCTTAAGCTCCATCCTACACATTCTGTACTCCACTAACGCTTCTGTTGATTTGCCCTCCTTGTATTTGCTAAAAGCCTCTCTTTTCCTTCTCATCGTACCCTGAATGTTTCTGGTCATCCATGGTTCTCTGGGCTTGTTGCTCCTACCTATTACCCTAGAGGGAACATGTTGGGCCTGTACCCTCCCCATTTCCTTTTTGAATGCCCTCCACAGCTCTTCTGTAGATTTCCCGACAAGTAACTCTTTCCAGTCTACCTTGGCCAGATCCTGCCTTATTTTACTAAAAATTCGCTCTCCCCCAATCCAGAACCTTTTTTTGCAACTTGTCTATTTCTTTCTCCATAACAAGCTTAAATTGTACCATGTTGTGGTCGCTATCACCAAAATGCACCCCCACCAACACATCAACCACCTGTCTGGCTTCATTCCCCAGAATTAGGTCCAGCACTGCACCCTCCCTTGTTGGATCCTCTGCATATTGAGCTAAAAAGTTCTCTTGTATACATTTTAAGAACTCCACTCCGCCTAAGCCCTTAACATAATGACTATCCCAATTAATGTTGGGAAAGTTGAAATCACCTCATATAATTACCCTATTATTATTTTTACACAACTCTGTGAATTGCGCACATATTTGCTCCTCAATTTCCCGCTGACTATCTGGGGGTCTATAATAAACACCTAGCAATGTGGCTGTCCCTTTTTTATTCCTAAACTCTACCCATAAAGCTTCATTTGATGCCCCCTCCAAGATATCATTTCTCCTTACTGCGGTAACTGACTCCTTAACTAATGCAATGCCCCCTTCTCTTTTACCCCCTCCTCTGTCTTGCCTGAAGATTCTATATCCCGGGATATTGAGCTGGCAATCCTGCCCCTCCCTCAACCATGTCTCTGTGATAGCTACTATATCACAATTCCATGTGTCAATCCTTGCCCTTAACTCATCCGTTTTACCTGCAATACTCCTGGCATTAAAGTGGAGGCCATCCATCCTGGTCTTACTGTCTTGAAACTTAAGTCCGCTGTATTCCCCCTGACTTGTTTGCTTTCCTGTGTTTAGCTGTGTCCCTATTCTGCTAGGAGTCTGCATCCCCTCCCCCTGCCAAATTAGCTTACACTGCTCCCAACAGCACTAGCAAACCCGCCAGCAAGGATGTTAGTCCCCCTCTGGTTCAGATGTAGACCGTCCCGCTTGTACAGGTCCCACCTTCCCCAGAAACGGTCCCAGTGGTCCAGGAATCTAAAACCCTCCCTCCTACACCAACTCTTAAGCCACGCGTTCATCTGTGCTATTCTCCTATTTCTATACTCGCTAGCACATGGCACTGGAAGTAATCCAGAGATTACAACCCGAGAGGTCCTGCTTTTTAGTCTACTGCCTAACTCCCTGAATTCTTGATGCAAGACCTCATCCCTTCTTCTCCCTATGTCATTGGTGCCAACATGTACCATGACCTTCGTTTAAATCTGCTAAACCTCAAACAGCAGCCTGTCACAGGCATGGAGGAAAGGAAAGGGTGGTCTTTGAGTTTTTCACCCACAGGACCAATCGAATTGACAGTGCTGAGTAAAGGGTTCCTTAAAAGGAACCCTTCTCTCTTTTCCCTTGCCAAAACAAAGCGTGTGCTTTAACAGCTTCTCATCCATTTTATATGACTATCAAAACTTTAAAACATCATGCAGGACCAGGCCGATGAGGGTTAATAAGCCATTAGTTCAGTGACACAGACAGAGCTAACACAGACAAGGAAATCACAGGACACTTATATAATACATAAACAGAAACTTACGCACTCATGAGTTTTCTTCCTGACTTCTGCCTAAGTCTGTTCAGGACAGTTCCCTGAAATGCTAAAACAATCCAAATTGTTTGCTGCCGACCTTCTAAGATCCTTTATCTTTTCTCATGACTGCTGCACACCACACACCCATTCTCTTGGTCTTATGTGCCCGTTACACAGAGCTACAATTCCCCTTTCTGTTTTATCCTTTGTTTATTCATTTGTTCTTTATCTTAGGTGACATTTCAGTTTCTTAAAAGTAACTTTCTAAATTACACGGGACTTTTTGCATCTCAGTTATCCCAAATTCAAATAACAGTGTTGCTGGAGTGACAGGTTTCGTTAATGTTCCATTGAGTTTTTCCCAAAAGAAATATTTCTCTATATTCATAGAAACCACCTAGATTGCTTGTTTTTTTTAAGATTTTGATTTTCCCTTAAACTTCAAATCACCTCCATTAGGGAAGGCAACATTTTAGATTTTGTAAGAGGTTCCTAACCCAAGGATTTTTTCTGACACAACAACAATGAGTCTAAATTCCAATTCACAGCAATAAGCATTTAAAAGTCAAAACTGCCAATTTTATATACGAGCGAGCCTTATATCTGGAATTAAATACTCTCTCATACCATGCGATAATAACTTCGAAGTGCATTGTGTTCACGAATGAAATTCCAGTTTTCCCAACTTAACAGGTCAGTTAACCTTAATAATTTAAATTTAATTCAAACCAATGCTTATTAACTACACACAGAATAAAATAACATGTGCTTTTTTAAAAGATAGGTAAATTACATCACTTTTCATGCTCTTTCTTCTGGTGCCTTTTCAAATGACTGTAATAACTAAAGAAAAAGTTATTTAACAATTTTACAATGAAGACTTTACACCAGCCTCTTAAACTAACTTTTGAACATCTCCTTTATTTACTCTTTAACAATCAGGTAAGATGTCTTTAATTTAACCTGCAAAAAAAAAGCAATAGGAGATTTTAAACTTTGGTCCAATTAAATCAAAGCGCTTAAAATCTTCAAATTAGATTTCTGCCAGGCATTTCCAAGCCTTCAAGGCTGAAGCTTATCTCTTAAAAAATTGTGCACTGCCTTTTCACAGCCTCAAAACCAACTTTTAAAATACAAATAAAACACTACACTAGCATCTTTAATTTAAAATGTTATTCAGTTTTTATATCCCATTTCTGGGTGCACAATCTGAAATTGAAATGAACACACTCAGCAACCACATTCTGAATTCCATGCAACATAGAAATATTAATTCCTGTAACGGGTTATGAATTCAAAATACCAAAAATCTGCATTAAATTCCCAGTCCCAAGCCCAAGGAACACACACAGATTCAACTAGTTCACACCCAAAACATTATTCTAGATTCCCATAGAAATATACATGTGCAATAGAACAAGTAACAGACTCATACATTCAACATTAAAGCCAGACAACAAAGGGTTCATAAAAGCAAAAACAAAGGGTTCATGACTGTTAGCTCTAAGCACACAAGATACACAGATAAGAACATAAAGTCATGGAAGCTTCCAACATTCATACAGACCCGAACAAAGACACAGTAACTTGTTTTTACTCACTTTAAATTTCGCTTAAAGCGTCTGGTTTAAATTGTCCCTCTTTTGTCTGTTCTTTCTACCATTCTGTATGCTTATCCAAGGTCCACGAGGGATCCCAACCTTCCTGATCATTTTATCTAAAGTTGTTCTTGTCTTTGGCTGCCGAAAATTTGGTGAGTGACCCGCCGGTCCCCACTCCAGATCCTTATTTGTCATGGCTGATGTTTTATAGTCTGACTATTGTTACTGTTTGTGTGGGTATGGACCTCTCGCTACCCTACGATTGTCCCTATCTCCTTATCTCTTTGATTAGTGAAGGAAGGACAGCATGTTTACACAGATTTCTAAATACAAATGACATAAGGGGATTTGAGGATAGTGTGAGAAAAAGGCATTGAAGTAGATAATCAGCCATGATTTGATTAAATGGCGGAGCAAGCTCGATGGGCTGAATGGCCTACTCCTGCTCCAATGTTCCTATGTCGAGGCAATTAGATAGAGTTGTACAGTTCCAGCATAGTGGCAAGTATCCATCATTCAACAGGCCCCTCACAACTACAGTGATTCTTCTGAACTTATTAATACATTCCAATACTAATTCTGCCAGTGTTGCCCTTCTGGTTCCACTCCAAAGGCCTACACTGTTTAATATTTCAACCAATAAATTTTAAAAGCCCCACAAGCCTGGTTCTCAATTTTAAATTCTACCCTAATCTTATTAATAACACATTTCTCAAATTCTACTATACCATCCCATAAGAAATCATCAACATGCATCATGAAGATGCCTGAAAGTTTCCTTTTATGATACCAATAAAACATTGTAGGATCTGCTTTTAGTTGAACACAATCAATTTTCAGCAAAACAGATCTCACCAAGAAATACCACACCCTGGAAGTTCAGTTTCTGTTTAGTTTCCATAGTTTTTCTTCTGCATCTGCTGCCTCTTTGGGTGGTTTCAGAAACACTTTTCTCTGGAAAAGTATCGTCCTGCAGAATTCAGCTTTTATGTCCGTTTACTCTCATGAATCATTTGGCTAAAAGAGCTAAAAAAAAAAGGTTTTTAAGATTACTTTTCCAGCTGTGGGAGGGCCCACTCGAACATCTGTATCAACCAGTAGCTCTTTAAAACCCCTAGTAACTAGCCTCACTTCAGCCTTATAAGTCCCATCTGCAAGGACTTTTCAGTGCAGAATCACAGAATTGTTACAGTGCAGAAGGAGGCCATTCAGCCCGTCATGTCCACACTGGCTCTCTGAAAGAGCAACTCCCACAGTTCCATTCCCAAGCCTTCTCCCCGTAACCCTGCATATTCTTCCTTTTCATATAACTGTCTAATTCCCTTTTGAATGCTTCAATTGAACCTGCCTCCACCACGTTCTGAGGCAGCGCATTCCAGATCTTAACCACTCGCTGTGTGAAAAAGTTTTTCCTCATGTCACTTTTGCTTCTCTTACCAATCACTTTAAATCTGTGCCCTCTCGTTCTCAATCTTTTCACAAGTGGGAACAGTTTCTCTCTATCTACTCTGTCCAGACCCCTCATGATTTTGAATACCTCTATCAAATCACCTCTCAACTTTCTCTTCTCCAAGCAAAACAGTCCTAACTTCTCCAATCTATCTTCATAACTGAAATTCCTCATCCCTGGAACCATTCTCGTGAATGTTTTCTGTACCTCTCTCCAATGACCTCACATCTTTCCTAAAGTGCGGTGCCCAGAACTAGATGCAATACTCCAGCTGAGGCCGAAATAGTGTCTTATACAGGTTCCACACCACTCCCTTGCTTAATTAAAAGCAAAATTCTGCAAATGCTGGAAATCTGAAATAAAAAAAAAAGAAATGCTGGAAATACTCAGCAGGTCTGACAGCATCTGTGGAGAGAGAAACAGAGTTAACGTTTCAAGTCAGTGACCCTCAGAACTTCCTTGCTGTTGTACTCTATGCCCCTATTAATAAAGCCCAGGATACTGTGTGCTTTATTAACCACTCTCTCAACTTGTCCTGCCACCTTCAATGACTTATGTACATATACACCCAGGTCCCTCTGCTCCTGCACCCCCTTTAGAATTGTTCCCTTTCTTTTTTATTGTCTTTCCATGTTCTTCCTCCCAAAATGAATCACCTCACATTTCTCTACATTGAACTTCATCTGCCACCTGTCTGCCCATTCCACCAACTTGTCTATGTCCTTTTGAAGTTCGACACTATCCTCCTCAAGTGTCCAAGTGTCGTATCTAATCCATCTATGTGACAAGGTGGGCTGTCCCTTATCTGGTAACTCAGAATAAACTCCAAACTCTCTCCAACTGCCTAATTGCCTTTATTTGCCTCTCTTATTGGTTTATCCTCACTAAAACTTCACAATCATGAGGTTGCTCGGTGGAAAGGTAAGCTGAGGGGAGGACATAGAGAGGCTACAAAGAGATGTGGACAGGTTATGTGAGTGGGCAACAAGTTGGCAAATGGAGTATAATTTAGGGAAGTGTGAAGTAGTTCACTTTGGTGGTAAAAATAGAAAAGCAGAATATCTTTTAAAAGGTGTGAAATTGATAAGTGTTGATGTTCAGAGAGACTTGGGGGTACTCGTACATGGAACGCACAAGTTAGTGTGCAGGTGCAGCAGGCTATTAGGAAGGCAAATGGCATGTTGGCCTTTATTGAAAGGAGATTGGAGTACAGGGATAAAGAAGTCTTACTAAAATTGTACAGGGCTTTGGTGAGACCGTATCTGGAATACTGTGTGCAGTTTTGGTCTCCACATTTAAGAAAGGATATACTTGCATTGGCGGCAGTGCAGTGAAGATTTACTAAATTGGTCCCTGGGATGAGGGGGTTGTCTTATGACAGTCCGTGTGGAGACGAAGTCCCGCCTTCACAGAGATGATACCGTCCATCGTGTTGTGTGGCACTATCACCGTGCTGAATGGGATAGATTTCGAACAGATCTAGCAATGCAAAACTGGGCATCCATGAGGCGCTGTGGGCCATCAGCAGCAGCAGAATTGTACTCAACCACAATCTGTAACCTCATGGCCCGGCATATCCCCCACTCTACCATTACCATAGGGCCAGGAGACCAACCCTGGTTCAATGAAGAGTGCAGGAGGGCATGCCAGGAGCAGCACCAGGCATACCTCAAAATGAGGTGTCAACCTGGTGAAGCTACAATACAGGACTACTTGCATGCCAAACTGCATAAGCAGCATGCGATAGACAGAGCTAAGCGATCCCATAACCAACGGATCAGAACTAAGCTCTGCAGTCCTGCCACATCCAGCCAGGAATGGTGGTGGACAATTAAACAACTAACTGGAGGAGGTGACTCCACAAATATCCCCATCCTCAATGATGGGGGAGCTCAGCACATCAGTGCAAAAGATAGGACTGAAGCATTTGCAACAATCTTCAGCCAGAAGTGCCGAGTTGATGATCCATCTCGGCCTCCTCCTGAAGTCCCCAGCATCACAGATGCCAAACTTCAGCCAATTCGATTCACTCCACGTGATATCATGAAACGACTGAAGGCACTGGCTACTGCAAAAGCTATGGGCCCTGACAATATTCCAGCAATAGTACTGAAGACCTGTGCTCCAGAACTTGCCGCCCCCCTAGCCAAGCTGTTCCAGTACAGCTACAACACTGGCATCTACCCTGCAATGTGGAAAATTGCCCAGGTATGTCCTGTACACAAAAAGCAGGACAAATCCAACCCGGCCAATTGCCGCCCCATCAGCCTACTCTCAATCATCAGTAAAGTGATGGAAGGTGTCATCAACAGTGCCATCAAGCGGCACTTGCTTAGCAACAACCTTCTCAGTGATGCTCAGTTTGGGTTCCGCCAGGGCCACTCAGCTCCTGACCTCATTACAGCCTTGGTTCAAACATGGACAAAAGAGCTGAACTCAAGAGGTGAGGTGAGAGTGACTGCCCTTGACATCAAGGCAGCATTTGACCGAGTATGGCATCAAGGAGCCCTAGCAAAGCTGTGGTCAATGGGAGTCAGGGGGAAAACCCTCCGCTGGCTGGAGTCATAACTAGCACAAAGGAAGATGGTTTTGGTTGTTGGAGGTCAATCATCTGAGCTCCAGGACATCACTGCAGGAGTACCTCAGGGTAGTGTCCTAGGCCCAACCATCTTCAGCTGTTTCATTAATGACCTTCCTTCAATCATAAGGTCAGAAGTGGGGATGTTCGCTGATGATTGCACAATGTTCAGCACCATTCGCAACTCCTCAGATACTGAAGCAGTCTGTGTAGAAATGCAGCAAGACCTGGACAACATCCAGGCTTGGGCTGATAAGTGGCAAGTAACATTCGTGCCACACAAGTGCCAGGCAATGACCATCTCCAACAAGAGAGAATCTAATCATCTCCCCTTGATATTCAATGGCATTACCATCGCTGAATCCCCCACTATCAACATCCTAGGGGCTACCATTGACCGAAAACTGAACTGGAGTAGCCATATAAATACCGTGGCAGGTCAGAGGCTAGGAATCCTGAGGCGAGTAACTCACCTCCTGACTCCCCAAAGCCTGTCCACAATCTACAAGGCACAAGTCAGGAGTGTGATGGAATACTCTCCACTTGCCTGGATGGGTGCAGCTCCAACAACACTCAAGAAGCTCGACACCATCCAGGACAAAGCGGCCCGCTTGATTGGCACCCCATCTACAAACATTCACTCCCTCCACCACCGACGCACAGTGGCAGCAGTGTGTACCATCTACAAGATGCACTGCAGCAATGCACCAAGGCTCCTTCGACAGCACCTTCCAAACCCGCGACCTCTACCAACTAGAAGGACAAGGGCAGCAAATGCATGGGAACACCACCACCTGCAAGTTCCCCTCCAAGTCACACACCATCCTGACTTGGAACTATATCGCCGTTCCTTCACTGTCGCTGGGTCAAAATCCTGGAACTCCCTTCCTAACAGCACTGTGGGTGTACCTACCCCACATGGACTGCAGCGGTTCAAGAAGGCAGCTCACCACCACCTTCTCAAGGACAATTAGGAATGGGCAATAAATGCTGGCCTGGCCAGCGACGCCCACATCCCATGAATGAATTAAAGAAAAATGAGAGGCTGAGTAAATTGGGCCAATATTATCTGGAGTTTAGAAGAATGAGAGGCGATCTAATTGAGACATACAAGATTCTGAAAGGTCTTGATAGGGTAGAAGCTGAGAGATTGTTCCAACTGGTCGGGGAATCTAGAACACGGGGACACAGTCTGAGGATAAGGGGCCGATCATTCAGGACTGAGATGAGGAGAAATTACTTCACTCAAAGGGTTGTGAATCTTTGGAATTCTCTATCCCAGAGGGTAGTGGATGCTCCATCATTGAATACATTTGAGACTGGGATGGACTGACTTTTGGTCTTGCAGGGAATCGAGGGATATGGGGAGCAGGCAAGAAAGTTAAATTGAAGCCCAAGATCAGCCATGGTCGTATTGAATGGTGGAGCAGGCTAGATGGGCCACTTGGTCTACTTCTCCTATTTCTTGTGTTCTTGCGAGGACGTCTGTTTCTATTTCTGTTCCGAGACTGTTCTGTGGCTTTTATTTCATCATGTAATCTATTCAAGCCACTGCCTCTACTTGCACTTTTTGGTCTGTTGGACGAGTACTGTGAGATCTCCCTCTCACCCAATCGGAGGGCCTTTCTCCACTATGTGATCGTTTCTGACACGAGTCACTCTGGATCCACTATCAGTACTTTCACTGCGTCGTCTTACTCTGCACTCTTTCACTCCATTCTGCCAGTCCATGAACTCATTTCTTGGCCATCATCCTGAATATTCAACCAATATTTAAACTAGCCAGTAGCTTTGCCTGCACGTCCCACAATTGTCACATTCTTCCATTCACTAAATCCTTCTGGTCTATATGTCACCCGTGTACACACTCTGGGCAATTGGCCTTTGGATGTGATAGCTCCGTCCTGTGTGTCAAGATCACTCATGTTACCACTATCCAAACCTTGATTGACTGTGTTCTGTTCCCCAGGATCTTCATCACAAATCACATGAGCATTTGAGGTACAAGGTTCCTCATTTGCATCAATAGGCTGCTTAAAGTATGAGATTTTGTAACTAATTAAGATTAATCCTGAGGAATGAACCTTAACAGTTTGATTACTTCTCAAACATGGCACTGTCTTGCCGTCACAACCTTACCAGGGCCTTTCCATTCCCTATAGCCCTCTCTTTTACAATGAAGCAAATCTCTCGGGAGACGGTGGCGAAGTGGTAAGGTCACTGAACTAGTAATGCAGTGGCCCAGGCTAATGCCCTGGAGACATGGGCTCAAATCCCACCATGGCAGCTGGTGGAATTTAAAATTCAATTAATTAATAAATTAGATTAATTAATGAAAATCTAAAATTGAAGTTTCTGTAATGGTGCCGTGAAACTGCTTGTAAAAACCCATCTGGTTCACTAATGTCCTTTAGGGAAGGAAATCTGCTGTCCTTACCTGGTCTGACCTACATATGACTCCAGACCCACAGCAATGTGGTTGACTCTTAACTGCCCTCTGAAATGGCCTAGCAGGATAGCAGTTGTCAAGGGCAATTAGGGATGACCAAGAAATGCTGGCCTTGCCAGTGATGCCCACATCTCATGAAAGAAAAAACGTTTATGTCTCAGATGGTCTTATACGATGCCTCAGAGGTCTCTGAATTTTCTCCAAGACCTCAGCCTTGACGACAGCCTGTCTCCCTACATGTAAAGCATTCAAAAGTGCAGAAAAATGAAACTAACTGTAGTACCTTCTAGAGCAGGAGGACGATCGCACAGCACAGGAGGCAATTTGGGATTTCACCCATAGACAAATAGGTGCTATACCCTCCAATCATCTGGAGTAAATTCTTTACATGACCACCCCCTCACACACACACAATGTCAGGGCAGTTGTCAACTTGCTATCTGGTTGGTCAGCCAAAGTTTTATGCAGCATTTCATCAATCACCACATGGTTCCTTTCACAGAGCCCATTGCTGAAAGGACATTCAGCTGCAGTGTTCATGACCATGATATACATGGCAAAGTGGTAATGTCTGAACTCGTCATTGCCAATTTCCTCTCCATCATCAGTCAGAAACTTCCCTGGTGCCCCAAGTCCAGTCCCTAACCGTTCCTCCATGATTTTGTCTGTAATAACCCTTCTGTTTGTACTACGTATTATTGTAGAAGGACTAACTCTGGTCGCCAGGTCTACAAAATGTAGAATTAATATATTTCTGCCTTCGTCCCATGCCTTTAGATCCATGGCAACTGCCCCATTAAAATCACGTGCCAATGAAAGGTTCATAATCGGACGTGGCAGTATCTTCCGATAATTTATACAGATTCCACACTTCTCACTAATCTTTTCTATTAGTCTTGTCTACTCTTCACTTACCTAATATCAACTAATATCAAATGTCGCTCACCTTCTGAAGGACGCGGATGAGCTTTCCAGGCGTCGATGGTGGGAACTGAGGAAATGGCTTATTACCTGCATCCCCTTTCCCCCACCTCCCCTTCCCCCCCTTCCCCCCCCCCCACTTCCCCTTCCCAGCTCCACTCTCTCAGCTCACCGCCCCCCGCACTCCCCTCCCCCCTCACAACCCCTTCCCAGCCTCCCCCTCACACCATCTTCCCCCTGCACACCCCCTTGCAGCCCCCTTCCCAGCTCCCCCTCGCACCCCCTTCCCTCCACCCCTCCCCCTCGCACCCCCTCCTCCCACTGGCATCCTCCTACACCTGTGTAGGGGCCCTAACAACCCCACTGCCTTGTGGGCATCTCAGGAGAGACCAAGACTAAGGGAGTAAACCCTAACAGAAAATCCGGAGCGGAACCCCGTAGGCAGTCATGTGTCACCTTTGGCATGTTTCTGGCAGTTCCTGCAGCCATACCGGTGCCAAATGTCGTGCCCTGCACTCCGTTGGACCCCACCAGAAAGGCCGAGAGGGGGGTTTTGACGCTTGGGCAACTCTCAACCTCCATACATTCGCCCAGGCATGCGCCAAGGAGAGGTCACTCCATAGTTGCCTCACAGCGACTGAAACAACACGGAAGGCAGCAGTTACGGGTTATAAGTCCAGCTAAATTGGCGTAGAGATTGGGTGCCACGGGTGGCCTTTGTCGGTGGGAGAGGTCATCGCACCTCACTGGACAGCTACCGCCCGCCTCAAACCGGGCAGCCCCCGGTCAATAAGGTTCTGTCCCGCCACAGTCCACCTGCTTCAACGGGTGCTTGGAGCTCAGGGTCATTGCCCGAAAAGTGGACTGCAACACCGCACCAAACAACATGAAAAAAGGAAAGAAGGTACCAGCCCTTCGCTTTGCAAGCTGGAACGTCAGAACTGTGTGTCCTGGCCTGTCGGAAGACCTTACACAAATCAACGATTCTTGGAAGACATCCATCATTCACAACGAGCTCAGTAGACTCAATGTAGATATTGCAGCACTTCAGGAGACTCGCCTCCCCGCGAGTGGATCTCTAGCAGAGCAAGACTGCACCTTCTTCTGGCAGGGCAGGGATCCCGAAGAACCAAGACAGCATGGAGTGGGCTTCACCATCAGAAACTCCTTGCTCAGCATGATAGAGCCTCCCTCAAATGGCTCGGAACGCATACTGTCCATCCGACTGTTCACCGCCTCTGGTCTAGTACACCTACTCAGCATCTATGCTCCAACACTCTGCTCCCCACCTGAAGCTGAAGACCAGTTCTACGAGGAACTCCATAATATCATTAGTAGCATCCCCAACACCGAACACCTATTCCTGCTGGGGGACTTTAATGCCAGGGTTGGGGCCGACCATGACTCATGGCCCTCCTGCCTTGGGCGCTATGGCGTTGGAAGGATGAATGAGAATGGGCAGAGACTGCTTGAGTTGTGTACCTATCATAACCTCTGCATCACCAACTCGTTCTTTCACACTAAACCCTGTCACCAGGTTTCATGGAGGCACCCAAGATCGTGTCGTTGGCACCAGCTAGACCTAATCGTCACAAGGCGAGCCGCCTTAAACAGTGTTCAAATCACACTCAGCTTCCACAGTGCGGACTGCGACACCGACCACTCCCTGGTGCGCAGCAAGGTTAGACTCAGACCAAAGAAGTTGCATCATTCCAAGCAGAAGGGCCACCCGCGCATCAACACGAGCAGAATTTCTCACCCACAGCTGTTACAAAAATTTCTAAATTCACTTGTAGCAGCCCTTCAAAACACTCCCACAGGGGATGCTGAGACCAAGTGGGCCCACATCAGAGACGCCATCTATAGAACATAGAACATAGAACATACAGCACAGAACAGGCCCTTCGGCCCACAATGTTGTGCCGATCCTTTGTCCTCTGTCAAGGACAATTTAATCTATACCCCATCATTCTCCTTTATCCATATACCTATCCAAAAGCCTTTTGAAAGTCCCTAAAGTTTCTGACTCAACAACTTCCCCGGGCAAGGCATTCCATGCCTCGACCACTCTCTGGGTAAAGAACCTTCCCCTGACATCCCCCTTATATCTCCCACCCTTCACCTTAAATTTATGACCCCTTGTAACGCTTTGCTCCACCCGGGGAAAAAATTTCTGACTGTCTACCCTATCTATTCCCCTGATCATCTTATAAACCTCTATCATGTCACCCCTCATCCTTCTCCTTTCTAATGAGAAGAGGCCTAGAATGTTCAGCCTTTCCTCGTAAGACTTATTCTCCATTCCAGGCAACATCCTGGTAAATCTCCTCTGCACCCTCTCCAAGGCTTCCACATCCTTCCTAAAATGAGGCGACCAGAACTGCACACAGTACTCCAAATGAGGCCTTACCAAGGTCCTGTACAGCTGCATCATCACCTCACGGCTCTTAAATTCAATCCCTCTGCTAATGAACGCTAACACCCCATATGCCTTCTTCACAGCCCTATCCACTTGAGTTGCAACTTTCAATGATCTATGCACATAGACCCCAAGGTCTCTCTGCTCCTCCACATGCCCAAGAACCCTACCGTTAACCCAGTATTTTGCATTCATGTTTGTCCTTCCAAAATGGACGACCTCACACTTTTCAGGGTTAAACTCCATCTGCCACTTTTCAGCCCTATGAGTCAGCTTTGACCACCTACGGCAAACGTGCGAAGAGGAATGCAGACTGGTTTCAATCTCATAATGAAGAGCTGGAACCTGTCATAGCCGCTAAGCGCATTGCACTTTTGAACTACAAGAAAGCCCCCAGCGAGTTAACGTCCCTAGCACTTAAAGCAGCCAGAAGCACTGCACAAAGAACAGCCAGGCGCAGCGCAAATGAATATTGGCAACATCTATGCAGTCATATTCAGCTGGCCTCTGACACCGGAAACATCAGAGGAATGTATGATGGCAATAAGAGAGCTTTTGGGGCAACCATCAAGAAGATCGCCCCCTTCAAATCTAAATCAGGGGACATAATCACTGACCAACGCAAGCAAATGGACCGCTGGGTTGAGCACTACCTAGAACTGTACTCCAGGGAGAATGTTGTCACTGAGACTGCCCTCAATGCAGCCCAGTCTCTACCAGTCATGGATGAGCTGGATGTACAGCCAACAAAATCAGAACTCAGTGATGCCATTGATTCTCTAGCCAGCGGAAAAGCCCCTGGGAAGGACAGCATTACCCCTGAAATAATCAAGAGTGCCAAGCCTGCTATACTCTCAGCACTACATGAACTGCTTTGCCTGTGCTGGGACGAAGGAGCAGTACCTCAGGACATGTGCGATGCCAATATCATCACCCTCTATAAAAACAAAGGTGACCGCGGTGACTGCAACCACTACCGTGGAATGTCCCTGCTCAGCATAGTGGGGAAAGTCTTTGCTCGAGTCGCTTTAAACAGGCTCCAGAAGCTGGCCAAGCGCGTCTACCGTGAGGCACAGTGTGGCTTTCGTGCAGAGAGATCAACCGTTGACATGCTGTTCTCCCTTCGTCAGATACAGGAGAAATGCCGCGAACAACAGATGCCCCTCTACATTGCTTTCATTGATCTCACCAAAGCCTTTGACCTCGTCAGCAGACGTGGTCTCTTCAGACTACTAGAAAAGATTGGATGTCCACCAAAGCTACTAAGTATCATCACCTCATTCCATGACAATATGAAAGGTACAATTCAACATAGTGGCACCTCATCAGACCCCTTTCCTATCCTGAGTGGCGTGAAACAGGGCTGTGTTCTCGCACCCACACTTTTTGGGATTTTTTTCTTCCTGCTGCTCTCACATGCGTTCAAGTCTTCGGAAGAAGGAATTTTCCTCCACACAAGATCAGGGGGCAGGTTGTTCAACCTTGCCCATCTAAGAGCGAAGACCAAAGTACGGAAAGTCCTCATCAGGGAACTCCTCTTTTCTGACGATGCTGCTTTAACATCTCACACTGAAGAGTGTCTGCAGAGTCTCATCGACAGGTTTGCGGCTGCCTGCCACGAATTTGGCCTAACCATCAGCCTAAAGAAAACGAACATCATGGGACAGGACGTCAGAAATGCTCCATCCATCAATATTGGCGACCACACTCTGGAAGTGGTTCAAGAGTTCACCTACCTAGGCTCAACTATCACCAGTAACCTGTCTCTAGATGCAGAAATCAACAAGCGCATGGGAAAGGCTTCCACTGCTATGTCCAGACTGGCCAGGAGAGTGTGGGAAAATGGCGCACTGACACGGAACACAAAAGTCCGAGTGTATCAAGCCTGTGTCCTCAGTACCTTGCTCTATGGCAGCGAGGCCTGTACAACGTATGCCAGCCAAGAGCGACGTCTCAATTCATTCCATCTTCGCTGCCTCCAGAGAATACTTGGCATCAGGTGGCAGGACCGTATCTCCAACACAGAAGTCCTCGAGGCGGCCAACACCCCCAGCTTATACACACTACTGAGTCAGCGGCGCTTGAGATGGCTTGGCCATGTGAGCCGCATGGAAGATGGCAGGATCCCCAAAGACACATTGTACACCGAGCTCGCCACAGGTATCAGACCCACCGGCCATCCATGTCTCCGCTTTAAAGGCGTCTGCAAACACGACATGAAGTCGTGTGACATTGATCACAAGTCGTGGGAGTCACTTGCCAGCGTTCGCCAGAGCTGGCGGGCAGCCATAAAGGCGGGGCTAAAGTGTGGCGAGTCGAAGAGATTTAGCAGTTGGCAGGGAAAAAGACAGAAGTGCAAGGGGAGAGCCAACTGTGTAACAGCCCCGACAAACAAATTTCTCTGCAGCACCTGTGGAAGAGCCTGTCACTCTAGAATTGGCCTTTATAGCCACTTCAGGCGCTGCTACACAAACCACTGACCACCTCCAGGCGCTCACCCATTGTCTCTTGAGATAAGGACGCCAAAGAGAGAGAATATCAACTGGGATTGTCTTAGTGTAAAAGGCTTAAAGAGGGAGGAATTCTTAAAATGCATACAGGAGATCTTTTTGAGCCAGTACGTAGAGAATCCTACAAGAGAAGGGGCAGTACTGGACCTGATCCTAGGGAATGAAGCTGGACAAGTGGTAGAAGTGTCAGTGGGGGAGCATTTCGGGGATAGTGACCATAACTCTAAGATTTAAGGTAGTTATGGAAAAGGACAAAGATGGACCAAAAATAAAAAGTACTGAATTGGGGGAAGGCCGATTTCAATATGATAAAAAAAGGATCTGGCCAAAGTGGACTGGGAGCAGCTACTTGTAGGAAAGTCTACATCAGGTCAGTGGGAGGCATTCAAAGAGGAAGTAGTGAGAATTCAGAGCCAACATGTACCCTTTAAGGTGAAGGGTAGGACCAACAAGTCCAGGGAACCCTGGATGTCAAGGGATATAGAGTATTCCATCATGAAAAAAAGGAGGCTTATGGCAGATTTGGCACACTGAAAACAGCAGAGGCATTAGAGGAGTATAGAAAGTGTAGAAGGGTACAAAAAAAAAGTAATTAGGAGAGCGAAGAACGGACATGAAAAAACGTTGGCAGTCAATATAAAGGAAAATCCTAAGGTGTTTTATAAGTATCTTACGGGCAAGAGGATAACCAGGGAAAGAGTAGGGCACATTAGGGATCAAAGTGACAATCTGTGTGTGGAGCCGGAGCACATAGGTGGGTTTTAAATGATTACTGTCATCTGTTTTCACTGTGGAGAACGACAATGTAGGTGTAGAGATCAGGGAGGGGGATTGCGATATACTTGAACATATTAACATTGAAAGGGAGGAAGTATTAGCTGTTTTAGCAGGCTTAAAAGTGGATAAATCCCCAGGCCCAGATGAGATGTATCCCAGGCTGTTGTATGAGGCAAGGGAGGTGATAGCAGGGGCACTGATACAAATTTTCAAATCCTCTATGACCGCGGGAGAGGTGCCAGAGGACTGAAGGACAACGAATGTGGTACCATTATTTAAGAAGGGTGGCAGGGATAAACCAGGTAATTACAGGCCGGTGAGTCTAACATCAGTTGTTGGGAAAATATTGGAAAAAATTCTGAAGGAAAGGATTAATCTCCACTTGGAGGCAGGGAATAATCAGGGATAGTCAGCACGGCTTTGTTAGGGGGAGATTGTGTCTAACTAACTTTATTGAATTTTTCAAGAAGGTGACTAGATGTGTAGCTGAGGATAAAGCAGTTGATGTAGTCTACATGGACTTCAGTAAGGCTTTTGATAAGGTCCCGCCTGGGAGATTGGTTAAGGTGGTAAGAGCCCATGGGATCCAGGGCAATTTGACATATTGGATCCAAAATTGGCTTAGTGGCAGGAAACAAAGGGTAATGGTTGAGGGTTGTTTTTGCGAGTGTAAGTCTGTGACCAGTGGTGTACCACAGGGATCGGTGCTGGGACTCTTGTTGTTTGTAGTGTACATTAATCATTTAGACATGAATATATGAGGTATGATCAGTAAGTTCGCAGATGACACGAAAATTGGCCGTTTCGTAAATAGTGAGGAGGAAAGCCTTAGATTACAGGATGATATAGATGGGCTGGTAAGATTGGCAGAGCTGTGGCAAATGGAATTTAATCCCGAGAAGTGTGAGGTGATGCATTTTGAGAGGACTGACAAGGCAAGGGAATATACAATGGCTGGTAGGACCCTAGGAAGTACAGAGGGTCAGAGGGATCTTGGTGTACTTGTCCATAGATCACTGAAGGCAGCAGCACAGGTAGATAAGGTGGGTGGGAAGGCATATGGGATACTTGCCTTTATTAGCCGAGGCATGGAATATAAGAGCAGCAAGGTTATGATAGAGCTGTATAAAACACTAGTTAGGCCACAGCTGGAGTACTGTGTACAGTTCTGGTCACCACACTATAGGAAAGATGTGATTGCACTGGAGAGGGTGCAGAGGAGATTCACCAGGATGTTGCATTTCAGCTATGAAGAGAGACTGAAAAGACGAGGGTTGGTTTCCTGAGAACAGAGAAGGATGAGGTGGGACACGATTGAGGTATACAAAATTATGAGGGGCATTGATAAATTAGATAGGAAGAAACTTGTTCCCTTAGCAGAGATGTCAATAACCAGGGGGCATAGATTTAAGGTAAGGGGCAGGAGGTTTAGAGGAAATTTGAGGAAACATTTTTTCACCCAGAGGGTGGTTAGAATCTGGAACACACAGCCTAAAGAGGTGGTAGAGGCAGGAACTCTCAACATTTAAGAAGTGTTTAGATGAGCACTTGAAATGCCATAGCATACAAGGCTATGGGCCAAGTGCTGGAAAATGGGATTAGAATAGTTAGGTGCTAATGGCCGGCACAGACAGGATGGACTGAGGGGCCTGTTTCTGTGCTGTTTGACTCAATGACTCTTCATCAAGCACACCCTGCATCTTTCAGCAGGGTTTTTAATTTTTGACAAGTAGGGTGAGCAAATTGTCTGTGTAACGTTAAGACATTTTGCTTTTTTCCTTCTGATTCTTGTCACCTGATGCCATTCATACTTGTCTAACACTCAGATGAGAAACATCAGGATTTTTTAAAGGGGATATAATAATGGGTAAATTGCCGATGCACTGACTTTCCAAAAATAATTGCTGTATCATTCTCTATGGCTAAGTTTCATTTGTGCTATTTTCATAGAAGGTTTACTCAGTAGCATAGGTATCTCACTAGAGACTATATCAGTACTTATAAAATGGCCTACTCCAGCTATCTTGCATGGAATTAAAACTCTCTTTAGTTATTTCAATGTGTTGTCATCACCAAATCTAAAGCAAGTAGTTCCTTTGTATCCCTTCACCTTGTGTTGTTCCTTGCTACTTAGTTTTAACCAATATTTTGAAATGCAAGCAGTATCTAGCACTGCACAGTTAAATGAGTCTGCGACTAACCATTCGGCATGGAACTAAAACTCCTTGGGACCAGTATAATTTGTTTGGATTCAGCATTACCTTCATCTTGTTCCTCAGAAATGCATCATGTGTCATTTCGAGGACCTTGCTTTGAGTAGTTCTTTGCATAATGATACTTCAAGTCACACCTGAAGCACCTATTAACTATTCCTTGGACATTCATGGGATTCATTCACCTATTATTCCTGTTCCAATTCTGTCTTCTGCTGTAAATACCAGATCTGCTTTCATCCTTATTCTGCCTGTCTTTAGCCCTATTGATGCCTGTGTGCAGTTTCTGGACCATTTTGAAATCTGGAAATCATTGAATCCTCTATTCTTTGTGTCACTGTGGAATGTCCCATTTGTTCCACGAAGGCTGAAGGAAATGACTGTTTGCCCAAGAATTGTTCAAGGCAGCAGACATTGATCAATAGGATCACCCTGTCGAGAACCGAATACCGGTTAGAATCAGTAGTATATATATATATATATATATATATTATATGAGACACCTTAAACACTAGTCCTGATCCAGTGACCGCTAAATTTGATTTTTGCCAGAATTTGATACTGTTAAAGTCCATGATATATTCCTCCATGGAATGATCATCTGTTTTCTGAAATCTATCAAAGTCTGACCAGGCCTCATAATAATTTAACATATCATCTTTCTTGTCAATTTCATTCAAGAACTCTAACAGAAGGTACAAACCTTCATCACTATCCAACTGATGGGCATGCAGCTCAAAAAATACTTTACTTCTAATGTTACGTCTGGTAGGAAGCTACAGTGCCAAAGTCAAACCTTGTTTTCTCTTTGGTTGGAACATAACCCATATCTGCTCCTGGTCATATCGTTCAGACTCCAAGGACATTGGAGGGTAATCAAACCCCGACAATTTACACTTGCTGCCTGCTATTGTTCACAATGGCTGCTCAGATTGTAGATTTCCAGATAATTTGTTTTCTTAGCTACCAACCTTCAGCTTTAGGCAACCATCCTCCGCTACCATATTATATTCCAGAAAGCCAGTTAGTGAAGAATAGAACTGAAACCAACCTTTATACACTTCTATAAGCATTTATTTACAGAGATACACAATACAAGCATCCACTTCCTAACCCAACCATTACAGTTACAATCTGTGTCTATTTATAGGGATTCAAGTGAATCCCCAGTTCATGCCCACCATCTGTGGACAATTAAACACAATTAATATACAATTAGCATTTCTCTTTCCCATCCTCTCTCTCTCGGTTTCAGATCCACAGAGAAGTGAAAATCAAGGAGGACGAGGAGAAGAAGGAACAGAAACTGAAAGAAGAAAAGGAAAAAGAACTACAGAAATCAGCTGGGAAAGACGGGAAGAAAAAGGGAGGAAGGTCAGCAGATAAGAAGAAAGGTACATGTCCTTGTCACTGGAATTGGACTAGTTTGGGAATATGGTGAAGGGCCAGATTTGGGATGGGTCGAGGACTGGATTTTGGATGGGGTGAAGAGCTGGACTGGGCTGGATGGGGTGAAGAGCTGGACTGGGCTGGATTGGGTGAAGAGCTGGACTGGGCTGGATTGGGTGAAGAGCTGGACTGGGCTGGATTGGGTGAAGAGCTGGACTGGGCTGGATTGGGTGAAGAGCTGGACTGGGCTGGATTGGCTGAAGAGCTGGACTGGGCTGGATTGGCTGAAGAGCTGGACTGGGCTGGATTGGGTGATGAGGTGATGGGCTGGATTGGGTGATGAGGTGATGGGCTGGATTGGGTGATGAGGTGATGGGCTGGATTGGGTGATGAGGTGATGGGCTGGATTGGGTGATGAGGTGATGGGCTGGATTGGGTGATGAGGTGATGGGCTGGATTGGAGATGGGGTGATGGGCTGGATTGGAGATGGGGTGATGGGCTGGATTGGGGATGGGTGAAGAGCTAGATTTCTGATGGTCCATACCACCACCCTCACACCTCCACCATCACCAACCCCAGGCGATTCCCACCTCCACCTGGGAATTACCATGCTGACAGAGATCTCCATCCACCTCCTTCTCACTGGTACAGGGCAGGGCACTCTGTCAGTCAAGCTCCGAAACACAAAATGGTGTCTGACTGCTGTCACTTCACACCCACCCTCATTTCAGTCTTTCCAAGACATGGCATGACGAACAAATCATTGCATTGGGACTGATTGTGAATCTGTTACTGGGTTATTTCACATAAAATATATGAATGTAGTTTTCACACCAAGATTTAGCAGTGTTGAATCACTCCACATACCATAAAATATCAAACTGCTACAGAAAAATCAAATAAGAATAAAGTCAGGCAGACTACCTGAAATCAACCTAGACACCGGATGCGACACAGGAACATCCTGCCCCATCAACCCTGCAAAGTCCTTCTTACTAACTTCTGGGGACTTGTGCCAAAATTGGGAGGGCTGTCCCACAGACTAGTGAAGCTACAGCCTGACAGTCATATTCACTGAATTATACCTTACAATGTCCGAGATTCCCCCATTACCATCCCTGTCCCACCGGCAGGACAGACCCACGAGAGGTGGTGACACAATGGTATACAGTCGGATTGGAGTCCTCAACATTGACTCTGGACCCCATGAAGTCTCATGACATCAGGTCAAACATGGGCAAGGAAACTTCCTGCTGATTTCCATCTACCATCCTCCTTTAGCTGATGAAACAGTACTCCATGTTGAACAGCACTTGGAGGAAGCACTGAGGGCAGCAAAGGCACAGAATGTAGTCTGGGTGGGGGACTTCAATGTGCATCACCAAGAGTGGCTCGGTAGCACCAATATTAGCAGAGTCCTAAAGGACGTAGCTGCTAGACTGGGTCTGCGGGCGGCAGGTGGTGCTAAATCCCCAGGGCCTGACCAGGTGTATCCTCGGATGCTATGGGAAGCAAGAGAGGAAATTTCTGGGGCCCTGGCAGAGATTTTTGTATCATCGTTAGCCATGGGTGAGGTACCGGAAGACCGGAGGATAGCTAATGTTGTGTCTTTATTTAAGAAAGGCAGCAGGGAAAAGCCAGGGAACTACAGGCCGGTGAGCCTTACATCAGTGGTGGGAAAGTTATTGGAAGGGATTCTGAGAGACAGGACTTATATCCATTTGGAAAGGCAAGGTCTGATTAGGGATAGTCAGCATGGCTTCGTGTGTGGGAAATCACGTCTCAAGAATTTGACTGAGTTTTTTGAGGAGGTGACCAAGAGGATTGATAAGGGCAGGGTGGTGGACGTTGTCTACATGGACTTTAGCAAGGCCTTTGACAAAGTCCCGCATGGTAGGCTGGTCCGGAAGGTTCGAACACATGGGATCCAGGGTGAACTAGCCAATTGGATACAAAATTGGCTTGGTGATAGGAGGCAGAGGGTGGTAGTGGAGGGTTGTTTTTCAGATTGGAGGCCGGTGACCAGTGGTGTGCTGCAGGGATCGGTGCTGGGCCCTCTGTTGTTTGTCATATATATTAATGACTTGGATGTGAATGTAGGGGCTTAGTAAGTTTGCAGATGGACACCAGAATTGGTGGAATAGTGGAGAGTGAAGAAGGGTGTCTAAGATTACAACAGGATATAGATCAACTGGGAAAGTGGACAAGGGATTGGCAAATGGAATTTAACACAGACAAGTGCGAAGTGATGTATTTTGGGAAGTTAAACCAGGGCAGGACATATACAGTTTACAAAGTTATGAGCGGCATGGACAGAGTGGATAGTCAGAAGCTTTTTCCCAGGGTGGAAGAGTCAGTTACTAGGGGACATAGGTTTAAGGTGAGAGGGGCAAAGTTTAGAGGGGATGTGCAAAGCAAGTTTTTTTACACAGAGGGTATTGAGTGCCTGGAACTTGCTGCCAGGGGAGGTGGTGGAAGCAGGTACGATAGCGACGTTTAAGAGAGATCTTGACAAATATATGAATAGGAAGGGAATAGAGGGATATGGGCCCCGGAAGTGCAGAAGGTGTTCGTTTCGGCAGGCATCAAGATCGGCGCAGGCTTGGAGGGCCGAATGGCCTGTTCCTGTGCTGTACTGTTCTTTGTTTGAATGGCAGAGCCCTGGGGAGTGTTGTTGAGCAGAGAGACCATGGGGTGCAAGTACATAGTTCCCTGAAAGTGACAACACAGGTAGACAAGGTGGTGAAGAAGGCGTATGGCATGCTTGCCTTCATCGGCTGAGGCATTGAGTACAAGAGTTGGGACGTCGTGTTACTGTTGTACATAACGTTGGTTAGGCTGCACTTGGGAGTACTGTGTGCAGTTCTGGTCGCCGCACTACAGGAAAGATGTGATTAAGCTAGAGAGGGTGCAGAAAAGATTCACAAGGATGTTGCCTGGTTTGGAGGGCTTGAGATATAGAGATTGGATAGGCTGGGTCTGTTTTCCTTGGAGCGAAGGAGGCTGAGAGGGGACATGATAGAGGTATATAAAATTATGAGAGACATAGACAAGGTAGATAGCCAGAGTCTGTTTCCCATGGTAGGGGTGACTAAAACTAGAGGGCATAGATTTAAAGTGAGAGGGAGGAGGTTTAAAGGGGATCAAAGGGGTATGTTTTTCAGACATAGAATAGTGGGTATCTGGAATGAGCTGCCTGAGGTGGTGGTGGAGGCAGGAATAGTAGCGACATTTAAGAGGCATCTGGACAGGTACTTGAATGAGCAAGGTATAGAGGGATATGGAATTAATGCAGGCAGGTGGGATTAGTATAGATGGGCATTATGGTCGGCATGGACACGGTGGGCCGAAGGGCCTGTTTCTACGCTGTACCACTCTAAGACTCTATGACCTGGTCCTCACCAATCTACCTGTCGCAGATGCATCTGGCCATAACAATATTGGGAGGAGTGAACATCGCACAGTCCTTGTGGAGACAACGTCCTGTCTTCACATTGAGGTTACAGTCCATCGTGTTGTGTGACACTACCACTGTACTAAATGGGATAGATTCAGAACAGATCTGGTAGCTCAAAACTGGGCATCCATGAGGCGCTGTAGGCCGTCAGCAGGAGCAGAAGTGTACTCAACCACAATCTGTAACCACATGGCCTGGCATCAACCCATCCCCAATCCAGCCCACCAACCCATTCACAATCCAGCCCATCACCCCGTCCCCAATCCAACCCATCACCCCATCCCCAATCCAACCCATCACCCCATCCCCAATCCAACCCATCACCCCATCCCCAATCCAGCCCATCACCCCATCCCCAATCCAGCCCATCACCCCATCCCCAATCCAGCCCATCACCCCATCCCCAATCCAGCCCATCACCCCATCCCCAATCCAGCCCATCACCCCATCCCCAATCCAGCCCAACACCCCATCCCCAAACCAGCCCAACACCCCATCCCCTATCCAGCCCACCAAACAATCCCCAATCCAGCCCACCAAACAATCCCAATCCAGCCCATCACCCCGTCCCCAATCCAGCCCATCACCCCGTCCCCAATCCAGCCCATCACCCCGTCCCCAATCCAACCCATCACCCCGTCCCCAATCCAAACCATCACCCCGTCCCCAATCCAACCCATCACCCCGTCCCCAATCCAACCCATCACCCCGTCCCCAATCCAACCCATCACCCCGTCCCCAATCCAACCCATCACCCCGTCCCCAATCCAACCCATCACCCCGTCCCCAATCCAACCCATCACCCCGTCCCCAATCCAACCCAACACCCCGTCCCCAATCCAACCCAACACCCCGTCCCCAAACCAGCCCATCACCCCCATTCAGCCCATCACCCCATCCCCAATCCAGCCCTCACCACCATCACCAATCCAGCCCTCACCACCATCACCAATCCAGCCCTCACCACCATCACCAATCCAGCCCTCACCCCCATCACCAATCCAGCCCTCACCCCCATCACCAATCCAGCCCTCACGCTCATCCCCAATCCAGCCCATATCCCATCCCCAATCCCCAATCCAGCCCTCACCCCCATCACCAATCCAGCCCTCACCCCCATCACCAATCCAGCCCTCACCCCCATCACCAATCCAGCCCTCACGCTCATCCCCAATCCAGCCCATATCCCATCCCCAATCCCCAATCCAGCCCTCACCCCAATCCCCAATCCAGCCCTCACCCCTTCACCAATTCAGCCCATCACCCCATCCCCTATCCAGCCCATCACCCCATCCCCTATCCAGCCCATTACCCCATCCCCTATCCAGCCCATTACCCCATCCCCAATCCAACCCTACCCCATTCCCTATCCAGCCCATCACCCTATCCCCAATCCAGCCCTCACCCCCATCACCAATCCAGCCCTCACCCCCATCCCCAATCCAGCCCATCCCCAATCCAGCCCATCATCCCCATTCCCAATTCAGCCTTCACCCCCATCCCCAATCCAGCCCATCCCCAATCCAGCCCATCACCCCCATCCCCAATCCAGCCTTCACCCCCCATCATCAATCCAGCCCATCCCCAATCCAGCCCATCACCCCCATCCCCAATCCAGCCTTCACCCCCCATCCCCAATCCAGCCCATCCCCAATCCAGCCCATCAACCCATCCCCAATTCAGCCTTCACCCCCATCCCCAATCCAGCCCATCCCCAATCCAGCCCATCACCCCCATCCCCAATCCAGCCTTCACCCCCCATCATCAATCCAGCCTTCACCCCCCATCCTCAATCCAGCCCTCACCCCCCATCCTCAATCCAGCCCTCACCCCCATCCTCAATCCAGCCCTCACCGCCCCATCCTCAATCCTGCCCTCACCCCCCCCCATCCTCAATCCAGCCCTCACCCCCCCATCCTCAATCCAGCCCTCACCCCCCCATCCTCAATCCAGCCCTCACCCCCCATCCTCAATCCAGCCCTCACCCCCCCATCCTCAATCCAGCCCTCACCCCCCATCCTCAATCCAGCCCTCACCCCCCATCCTCAATCCAGCCCTCACCCCCATCCTCAATTCAGCCTTCACCCCCATCCCCAATCCAGCCCATCACCCCCATCCTCAATTCAGCCTTCACCCCCATCCTCAATCCAGCCCATCACCCCCATCCCCAATCCAGCCCATCACCCCCATCCTCAATTCAGCCTTCACCCCCATCCTCAATCCAGCCTTCACCCCCATCCTCAATCCAGCCCATCACCCCTATCCCCTACATGGGGTGAAGGTGGGTGGATGGTGTTGAAGGCATGGGGAGAAGGTGGGTAGATGGTGTTGGAGACATGGAGAGAAGGAAGGTAGATAGTGTTGGTGACATGGGGAGAAGATGGGTAGGTGCTGTTGGAGACATGGGACAAGGTGTGTAGGTGATGTTGGGGACATGGGGAGAAGTTGGCTAGGTGGTGTTGGGAACATTGGCGAAAGTTGGTAGCTGGTGTTTGAGACATGGGTAGATGGTGCTGGGAAAATGGTGGGTAGGTGATGTTGGAGATATGAGGAGAGAGTAGGTAGATGGTGTTGGGGACATGGGTGGAAGGTGGGTAGATGATGTTGGGGAAATGGGGAGGAAGTGGGAAGTTGGTGTTTGGGCCATGGGAGAGAGTGGGTACCTGGTGTAGGAGACATGGGAGAAGGTGAGTAGATGGTGTTGGAGACATGGGGAGACGGTGGGTAGGTGATGTTGGGGACATGGGAAGGAGGTGGGTAGATGGTGTTGGAGAGATCGGGAGAAGGTGGGTAAGATGGTGTTGCAGACATGGGGGGGGGGCGGGAAGGTGGGTAACTGTTGTTGGGAACATGGGGAGAAGATGGGTAAATGGTGTTGTGGACATGGGAGAAAGTGGGTAGCTGGTGTTGGAGACATGGGAGAAGGTGGGTAGATTGTGTTGGGGTCATGGTGAAATGGTGGGTAGGTGGTGTTGGAGGTATGGAGAGAAAGTGGGTAGTTGGTGTTGGAGATATGGGGTGGAGGTAGGTAGATGGTTTTGGGCACATTGGGGGTGGGGAAGGTGGGTAGATGGTGTTGGGGGCATGGGGAGGAGGTGGGTAGATGGTGTTGGAACATGGGGAGAAGGTGGGTACATGGTGTTGGGAACATGGGGAGAAGGTGGGTAAATGGTGTTGTGGACATGGGGAGGAGGAGGGTAGATGGTGTTGGAGACATGAAGAGAAGGAAGCTAAGTGGTGTTGGAGAGATGGGGAGAAGTTGGGTAGATTGTGTTGGAGACATGGGAGGAGGTGGGTAGGTATCGTTGGAGACATGGACGAAGGTGGGTAGATGGTGTTGCGGAGGTGGGTAGATGCTGTTGTGGACATGGCGAGAAGGGGGGTAAGGTGATGTTGGGGACGGGGAGAAGGTGGGTAGATGATTTTGGAGACATGGTGAGAAGGTGGGTAGCTGGTGTTGGGGACATGGGAGAAAATGGGTACTGGTGTTGGAGACATGGGAGAAGGTGGGTAGATGGTGTTGCGGACATGAGGATAAGGTGGGTAGTTGGTGTTGGGGACATGGGGGGGGAAGGTGGATGGATAGTGTTGGGGACAAGGGGAGGAGGTGGGTAGATGGTGGGGACATGGGGAGGAGGTGGGTGGAATGTGTTTGGGTCATGGGCAGAAGGTGGGTAGATGGTGTTGGAGACATGGGGAGAAGGTGGGTAGTTGGTGTCGGAGTCATGGCGTGAGGGTGGGTAAATGGTGTCGGGGATATGAGGAGAAGGTGGGTAGGTGGTGTTGAAGACTTGGGGAGAAGGTGGGTAGATGGTGTTGGAGACATGAAAAGAAGGAAGGTAGATGCTGTTGGAGACATGGGAGAAGGTGGGTAGATGGTGTTGCGGACATGAGGAGAAGGTGGGTAGTTGGTGTTCGGGCCATGGGAGAGAGTGGGTACCTGGTGTAGGAGACATGGGAGGTGAGTAGATGGTGTTGGAGACATGGGGAGATGGTGGGTAGGTGGTGCTGGGGACATGGGGAGACGGTGGGTAGGTGGTGTTGGGGAGATAGGGAGAAGGTGGGTAGATGGTGTTGCAGACATGGGGAGAAGGTGTGTAACTGGCGTTGGAGACATGGGAGAAAGTGGGTAGCTGGTGTTGGAGACATGGGAGAAGGTGGGTAGATTGTCATGGGGAAATGGTAGGTAGGTGGTGTTGGAGATATGGGGAGAAAGTAGGTAAATTGGCCATTGTAAATTGCCCCTAGTGTAGGTAGGTGGTAGGGGCATTGAGGGAAGGTGGGGATGTGGTAGGAATATAGGATTAATGTAGGATTAGTATAAATGGGTGGTTGATGGTCGGCACAGACTCGGTGGGCTGAAGAGCCTGTTTCAGTGCTGTATCTCTAAAATAAAAAATAAAAAAAGTGGGTAGATGGTGTTGGAGACATGGGGGCGGGGGAAGGTGCATAGGGGGTGTTGGGGACATGGGGAAGAGGTAGGTAGATGGTTTTGGGCACATGGGGGGGGTGGGGGGAAGGTGGGTAGATGGTGTTGGGGAAATGGGGAGGAGGTGGGTAGATGGTGTTGGGAACATGGGGAGAAGGTGGGTAGATGGTTTTGGAGACATGATGAGGAGGTGGGTTGGTAGTGTTTGGGACATGGGGAGAAGGTGGGTAGCTGGGGTTGTGGATATGGGGAGAAGGTGGGTAGATGTTGTTTGGACATGGGGAGAAGGTGGGTAGATGATTTTGGAGACATGGTGAGAAGGTGGGTTGGTGGTGTTTGGGACATGGGGAAAAGGTGGGTAGCTGGGGTTGTGGATATGGGGAGAAGGTGGGTCGATGGTGTTGGGACATGGGGAGAAGGTGGGTAGATGGGGTTGTGGATATGGGGAGAAGGTGGGTCGATGGTGTTGGGACATGGGGAGAAGGTGGGTAGATGGGGTTGTGGATATGGGGAGAAGGTGGCTAGCTGGTGTTGGAGATATGAGGAGAAAGTGGGTGGATGGTGTTGGAGATATGAGGAGAAAGTGGGTGGATGGTGTTGGGGACATGGGGGGGAAGGTGGATGGATGGTGTTGGGGACAAGGGGAGGAGGTGGGTAGATGGTTTTGGGCACATGGGGGAAGGTGGGTAGATGGTGGGGACACGGGGAGGAGGTGGGTGGAATGTGTTGGAGACATGGCGTGAGGGTGGGTAAATGGTGTCGGGGATATGAGGAGAAGGTGGGTAGATGGTGTTGAAGACTTGGGGAGAAGGTGGGTAGATGGTCTTGAAGACATGGGAGAAGGTGGGTAGATGGTGTTGGAGACATGGGGAGAAGGTGGGTAGTTGGTGTTGGAGACATGGCGTGAGGGTGGGTAAATGGTGTCGGGGATATGAGGAGAAGGTGGGTAGATGGTGTTGAAGACTTGGGAGAGGGTGGGTAGATGGTGTTGGAAACATGGGGAGGAGGTGGGTAGATGGTGTTGGGGACATGGGGAGGAGGTGGGTAGGTGGTGTTGGGGACATGGGGAGGTGGTGGGTAGGTGGTGTTGGGGACATTGGCAAAAGTTGGCAGCTGGTGTTTTGAGACATGGGAGGTGGTTGGCAGATGATGGAGGGAAAATGGGACGTCGGTGATGTCGGAGATATAAGGAGACAGTCGGTTGATGGTGTTGGAGACATGGGGGGGGGGAAGGTTGGTCGATGGTGTTGGAGTTATCAGGAGAAGGTGGGTAGATGGTGTTGGAGACATGGGGAGAAGGTGGGTTGATGATCTTGGGGACATGGGGAGAAGGTGGGTAGATGGTGTGGGGGTCCTGGGGAGAAGGTAGGTAGATGGCGTTGCCGGCATCATGAGAAGGTGGGTAGATGGTGTTGGTACATTGGGAGAGATGGCTAGGGTGGTGTTGGGGACATGGGAGAGAGTGGGTACCTGGTGTTGGAGACATAGGAGAAGGTGGGTAGATGGTTTTGGGGATATGGGTAAATGGTGAGTAGATGGTGTTGGAGATATGAGGGGTAAGTGTGTAGATGGTTTTGGAGACTTGGTGAGAAGGTGGCTTGGTGGTGTTTGGGACATGGGGAGAAGGTGGGTAGCTGGGGTTGTGGATATGGGGAGAAGGTGGTTAGGTGAGTTTGGGGAGACAGGGAGAAGGTGGGTGGATGGTATTGCAGACATGGGGAGAAGGTGGGTGGATGGTGCTACAGACATGGGGAGATGATGAGGAGATGATGTTGGAGACACGGGGGAGGAAGGTGGGTGGATGCTGTTGGAGAAGGCGAGGGGGTGAAGGTTGGTCGATGGTGTTGGAGACACGGGGGGGGGAAGGTTGGTCGATGGTGTTGGAGACATGGGGGGAAGGTTTTTCAATGGTGTTATGGACATGGGGAGAAGGTGGGTTGATGGTGTTGGAGACATGGGGAGAAGGTGGGTAGATGGTGTTGGCAACATGGGCGGAAGGTGGGTGGATGGTGTTGCGTACATGTGGAGAAGGTGGGTAGATGGTGTCGGGGACACGGGGGGAGATGGATAGATGGTGTTGGAGACATGGGATTAACGTGGGTAGATGGTGTTGGGCCTTGGGGAGAAGGGAGGTTGATGGTGTTGGGAACATGTGGAGAAGCTGCGTATTTGGTGCTGCAGGTATGGGGAGAAGGTGGGTAGGTGGTGTTGCTCTGTGTTTCAAGAATAGGTTTATTGGATTTATTGCATTTACCTCCAGAAATCTGCCAAACTTTCCTTAATCTGTTGTACAGTTCATCAATTTATTTTTTGTGGATCTTTTCAGGCCGCCGGTCGACAACCCCCTCTGTGCCACCCACTGTGATTGAGAATCCAGAACAACTCAAGAAGAGAGAACTGAGGGAACGAATTTACACAGAATACTTTGGAGCACTGGAGGATGAGGGTGAGTTAGAGTTAGAGGAACAGGTACACTGGACATGTCCAGGAACAGCAACAGAGGAGACGGCCTCACAGATCCCAGCCTGTCCTCACTCAGAGCGGACTGCCTCACATAACCCAGCCTGCCCTCACTCGGAGCGGACTGCCTCACATAGCCCAGCCTGCCTGTCCTCACTCGGAGCGGACTGCCTCACATAGCCCAGCCTGTCCTCACTCGGAGCGGACTGCCTCACATAACCCAGCTTGTCCTCACTCGGAGCGGACTGCCTCACATAGCCCAGCCTGCCTGTCCTCACTCGGAGCGGACTGCCTCACATAGCCCAGCCTGCCTGTCCTCACTCGGAGCGGACTGCCTCACATAGCCCAGCCTGTCCTCACTCGGAGCGGACTGCCTCACATAGCCCAGCCTGCCTGTCCTCACTCAGAGCGGACTGCCTCACATAACCCAGCCTGTCCTCACTCGGAGCGGACTGCCTCACATAGCCCCGCCTGCCTGTCCTCACTCGGAGCGGACTGCCTCACATAGCCCAGCCTGTCCTCACTCGGAGCGGACTGCCTCACATAGCCCCGCCTGCCTGTCCTCACTCGGAGCGGACTGCCTCACATAGCCCAGCCTGTCCTCACTCGGAGCGGACTGCCTCACATAGCCCAGCCTGTCCTCACTCGGAGCGGACTGCCTCACATAGCCCAGTCTGTCCTCACTCGGAGCGGACTGCCTCACATAACCCAGCCTGTCCTCACTCGGAGCGGACTGCCTCACATCGCCCAGTCTGTCCTCATTCGGAGCGGACTGCCTCACATAACCCAGCCTGTCCTCACTCGGAGCGGACTGCCTCACATAGCCCCGCCTGCCTGTCCTCACTCGGAGCGGACTGCCTCACATAGCCCAGCCAGTCCTCACTCAGAGCGGACTGCCTCACATAGCCCAGCCAGTCCTCACTCAGAGCGGACTGCCTCACATAGCCCAGCCAGTCCTCACTCAGAGCGGACTGCCTCACATAGCCCAGCCAGTCCTCACTCGGAGCGGACTGCCTCACATAGCCCAGCCTGTCCTCACTCGGAGCGGACTGCCTCACATAGCCCCGTCTGCCTGTCCTCACTCGGAGCGGACTGCCTCACATAGCCCAGCCAGTCCTCACTCAGAGCGGACTGATCCTTTCCTGAGTTTCAGTTACTGCCTGACTGTTACAGCTCATGTTTGATGTCATTTTACTGGAGAATTCCCTGGGAGAAAAGTGCAGTAAAGAGGAGGCAGAGACCCCTGTTGCCAGGTTTCCATCTCATGCACATCATCCCAGAATATCCAGGAGAAGAGCAGAATCCCTGGGCCAGTTGTTGATAAGATGGGAGGGGCTGTGCCTGCTTTCACTGATACATACTCCACTGGTGTAGTTCCCATTTTGGGGGCCTTTGGATCCACACAAAGCCCCATTCTGATTGGAGAGGCACAGATGGCAACCAAAGGGCCAGGTGCTGGAGGCCTTGGCCCTGCTGTCTTCAGACAGTAGCCACTGTTTGTACTGCATGACACATGTACACACCTACATAGAAATACGCACACACACAGATATATACATACACACAGGTACACACACACAGATACATACAGACACAGTTATTTGTACACACATATACAGGTAAACACAAATACAGGTACACACATACACACGCACGTATACACAGATGTATTCATGTACAAATATACACAGATACACATGCACATGTACACAGGCATACATACACAGAGAGGCATACACATACACAGATATACACAGATGTACATAGACATACTCAGACATAGATAGATACACATGTACACAGAGATACACACACAAGTACACAGATGCACACAGGTATATACACAGACATACGCACACATGTAAAAACTGATAAACACTCAAACACACATCTACACCAACATACACGCTCACGCACAGATGAACACAGGCAGATACACACTTGTAAACAGACATACTCATACACACACACGCACATGCAGACATAAACACACAGATACATATACACATGCACATGTATGCAGGCATACATGCACAGATATATATACAAACGCATACACAGATATCCACACATATGTACATCGACATATGCACGCAAACAGATACACACATGTACACAGAGCTACGCACACATGTACACAGACATACACATACACAAATACACACACATACGTTCAGGGATATACAAACACATGTACACAGATGTACACACACACACATTAGCAATAGGAGCAGGAGTAGACCATATGGCCCCTCTAGCCTGCTCCACCATTCAATATGATCATGACTGATCTTCTGCCTGAACTCCACTTTCCCGCCCACTCCCCGTATTCCTTGATTTCCTGAGAGAACAAAAATCTGTCTATCCCAGCCTTAAATATATTCAATGATGGAGCATCCACAACCCCCTGGGGTCGAGAATTCCTAAGATTCACAACCCTTTGGGTGAAGTAATTTCTCCTCAGCTCAGTCCTAAATTATCGGCCCCTTATCTTGAGACTGTGCCCCTGTGTTCTAGATTCCCTGACCAGCGGAAATAATCTCTTAGTGCCTACCCTATCCATCCCCTTCAGAGTCTTGTATGTTTCACTGAGATCACATCTCATTCTTCTAAACTCCAGAGAATATAGGCCCAATTTAATCGAGTGAATCTTCCCTGTATCCCCTCCAAGGCAAGTATATTATTTCTTAGATACACAAGAACACAAGAAATAGGAGCAGGAGTAGACCATATAACCCATCGAGCCTGCTCCACCATTCAATACCATCATGGCTCATCTTGGGCTTCAATTTAACTTTCTTGCCCGCTCCCCATATGCCTTGATTTCCTGCAAGACCAAATATTATATCTATCCCAGCCTTAAATGTATTCAATGATGGAGGATCCACAACCCTCTGGGATAGAGAATTCCAAAGATTCACAATCTTTTCAGTGAAGTAATTTCTCCTCATCTCAGTCCTGAATGATCGTCTCCTTATCCTGAGACTGTGTCCCCGTGTTTTAGTTTCCCTGACCAGTGGGAACAATCTCTCAGCTTTTACCCTATCAAGCCCTTTCAGAATCTTGTATGTCTCAATTAGATCGCCTCTCATTCTTCTAAACTCCAGAGAATATAGGCCCAAATTACTCAGCCTCTCATCATAGGACAACCCCCTCATCCCAGGGACTAATCGAGTAAATCTTCACTGCACTGCCTCCAATGCAAGTATATCCTTTCTTAAATGTGGAGACCAAAACTGCACACAGTATTCCAGGTGCGGTCTCAGCAAAGCCCTGTACAATTTTAGTAAGACTTCTTTATTCCTGTACTCCAATCTCCTTTCAATAAAGGCCAACATGCCATTTGCCTTCCTAATAGCCTGCTGCACCTGCATGTAAACTTTGTCCATTCCATGTACGAGTATCCCCAAGTTTCTCTGAATATCAACACTTAACAGTTTCACACCTTTTTAAAAATATTCTGCTTTTCTATTTTTGCGATCAGTGAACAACTTCACACTTCCCTACATTATACTGCATTGGCCATCTTGTTGCCCACTCACTTAACCTGTCTATATCTCTTTTGCAGCCTCTCTATGTCCCCCTCTCAGCTTACCTTTCCACCGAGTCTTGTGTCATCAGCAAACTTAGCTACATTACTCTCTGTCTCTTCATCCAAGTCATTAATACAGAGTGTAAATAGCTGAGCCCCCAGCACTGATCCTTGCGGCACCCCACTGCCTGCCAACTTGAAAATGCCCCATTTATGCTCACTCTGTTTCCTGTTTATGAATCAATCCTCTATCCATGCGAATATATTATCCCCATCTTCATGAGCCCTTATCTTGCCTATTAATCTTTTATTTGGCACCTTATCAAATGCCTTTTGGAACTCCAGGTATGTTTACACCTACTGGTTCCCCTTTATCTACCCTATTAGTTACATCCTCAAAAAATTCTCAAATTTGTCAAACAGGATCTCCCTTTAGTAAAACCATGTTGGCTTGTTCTAATCATACTATGCTTTTCCAAGTATAATGTTAAGACTTCTTTAATAATAGTTTCCAGCATCTTCCCAACGACTGATGTTCAGCTAACTGGCCTGTAGTTCCCTGTTTGCTCTCTACCTCCTTTCTTGAAAAGTGGTGTAACATTTGTCAACTTCCAATCTGACGGGACCATTCCTGAATCGAAGGAATTCTGGAAAATCATAGCCAGCACATCCACTATCTCTGCAGCTATCTCTTTTAGAACCCCAGGATGTAGGCAATCTGGTCCCAGGTTCTTGTCAGATTTTAGTCCCTCAAGTTTCTCTAATACTTTTTCTCATCGGATATTGATTTCCTTAATTTCCTCACTCTTTTTAGCCCCTAGGTCACTGCCTATTTCTGGTATGGAACTTGTGTCCTCAACTGTGAAGACGGACACAAAATAGGTGTTCAATGCCTCTGCCATTTCCTCATTCCCCATGATGATTTCTTCTGTCTCTGCCTCAAAGGGACCAACGTCTACTTTAGCTACTTTCTTCCTTTTTATGTCCAGTGGCGCAGTGGTTAGCACCGCAGCCTCACATCTCCAGCGACCCGGGTTCAATTCTGGATACTGCCTGTGTGGAGTTTGCAAGTTCTCCGTGTCTGCGTGGGTTTCCTCCGGGTGCTCCGGTTTCCTCCCACAGCCAAAAGACTTGCAGGTTGATAGGTAAATTGGCCATTATAAATTGCCCCTAGTATAGGTAGGTGATAGGGGAATATAGGGACAGGTGAGGATGTGGTAGGAATATGGGATTAGTGTAGGATTAGTATAAATGGGTGGTTAATGGTCGGCACAGACTCGGTGGGCCGAAGGGCCTGTTTTAGTGCTGTATCTCTAAATCTAAATCTTATAAAAACTCTTACAATCTGTTTTTATATTGCTAGCTAATTTACTCTTATTCTATTTTTTCCCTTATCAACTTTTTGGTGGCCCTTTGCTGGTTTCTAAAACACTCCCAACCCTCAGACTTGCTACTATTTTTGCAACATTGTAAGCCTCTTTTAGTCTAATACTCTCCTTAACTTCCTGAGTGAGCCACGGGTGGGTCTTTCTCGACGAGTTTTTTGTTTTTGAACGAAATGTACTTTTGTTGAACCCTTTGAATTGTTTCTTTAAATGTTTCCCACTCTTCATTTACCACCATGCCTGCCAGTCCATTTACCCAATTAACCTTAGCTAGTTCTCCCCTCAGACCTTCATAATTGGCTTTGTTTAAGTTTAAGGTTCTTGTTTGTGATTTAAATGTGTCACTTTCAAATTTAACGTGAAATTCAATGGTATTATGGTCACTATTTCCCAATGGATCTTTTACTGCGACATACTGCTAATTAACCCTGTTCCATTTTTGAGTAAGGTTTATTTTAACTAGTCAACTGTATTAATTAATAGTAAAATTTATCAGTACTAGTAAGGTTTTAATAATAGTTCTAAGGTGTTGTAGTATTGGTAAGGTTTTTGTTAAGCAGTAGCAAAGGGTCAATTAATAAATAAAGGAATGGCAGAGGTGCTTCAACCTCGAGAGTGCACCTCTGTGCTATGTGGGAGCTCCAGGATGCTTCCCATATAATGGAGAACCATTTGTGCAGGAAGTATTGTCAATTGCGGCAGCTTGAGCTCTGAGTTTTGGAACTTAAGTGGCAGCTGGCAATACTTCATTTGTGAGGATGAGAGCCACGTGGATAGCACGTTTATAGATGTGGCCACCCCACAGCTTAAGAGTATGCAGGGAGAGAAGGAATGGGTGACTGCCAGGCAGTCAAAAAGAATCAGGCAGGTAGTGCAGGAGACTCCTGAGTGCATCTCACTCTCCAACAGGTATTCATTTCGGAATACTGAGGAAAGTGATGCTTCACCTGGGGAGTGCAGCCAGAGCCAAGTCCATGGCACCACGGGTTGCTCAGCTGCACAGGGTAGTACAGGGAAGACTGGAAGAACCATAGTGATAGTTGATTTAATAGTCAGGGGAACATACAGGCGTTTCTGTGGCCACAGACGTGAATCTAGGATGGTGTGTTGCCTCTCTGGTGCCAGGGTCAAGGATGTCATTGATCGGCTGCAGAGCATCCTGAAGCGGGAGGGTGAACAGCCAGCAGTCGTGGTCCACATTGGAACCAACGATATAGGTAGAAAGAGGGATGTGGCCCTGCAATCAAAATTTAGGGAGCTAGGGAAGAAATTAGCAATCAGGACCTCAAAAGTACCCATCTCCGGATTACTCCCAGTGCCACGCACAAGTGAGTATAGAAATGGAAGGATAAGACAGACGAATACATGGCTGGAAAGATGGTGCAGGAGGGAGGGCTTTAGATTCCTGGGACATTGGTACTGGGTCTGGGCGAGATGAGACCTGTACAGGCTGGACGGGACTGAGTTCCTTGCGGGATCTTTTGCTAGTGCTATTGAGGAGGGTTTAAACTAGTTTGGAAGGGGGATGGGGACCTGAGGGTAGACTCAGCTGGGACAAAATCAGAAGTTAATGGATGAGTCTGGAAGACAGAGGAAACAAAGTTTAGAAAATAAAAGAGAGAGTTTGGTAGTGCTCAAGTGTATCTATTTCAATGCAAGGAGTACAGCAAATAAAGCAGATGAGCTGAGGGCACAGATAGACACATGGCAGGATGATATCATAGCTATTACAGAAACATGGCTTGAGGGGGGACAGGAATGGCAGCTCAATGTTCCTGGTTACAGGGTTTTCAGATGCAATAGGGAGGGGATAAGAAAGAAGGGGGAGTGCTAATTTTGGTCAAAGAAACGATTACATCTGTGAGGAGGGATGATATGTTGGAAAGGTCATCAAATGAGGCCATATGGGTTGAGTTAAGGAACAAAAAAGGGACAATCACACTGCTGGGAGTGTACCGTAGACCCCCAGTCAAAGGGAGATAGAAGAGCAGATATGTTGGCAAACCTGACAAGTGCCAGAACAATAGGGCAGTAATAGTAGGGGATTTGAACTACCCCAATACTGCAGAATCACAGAATCTTTACAGTGCTGATGGAGGCCATTCGGCCCATCGTGTCCACGCCGGCTCTCTGAAAGAGCAGCTCCCTCAGTTCCATTCCCCTGCCTTCTCCCCATAATCCTGCACATTCTTCCTTTTCATATAACTGTCTAATTCCCTTTTGAATGCTTCAATTGAACCTGCCGCCACCACACTCTCAGCACATTCCAGACCTTAACCACTCGCTGTGTGAAAAAGTTTTTCTTCATGTCACTTTTGCTTCTCTTCCCAAATACTTGAAATCTGTGCCCTCTCGTTCTCAATCTTTTCACGAGTGAGAACAGTTTCTCTCTATCGACTCTGTCCAGACCCCTCATGATTTTGAATACCTCTATCAAATCACCTCTCAGCTTTCTCTTCTCTAAGCAAAACAGTCCTAACTTCTCCAATCTACCTTCATAACTGAAATTCCTCATCTCTGGAACCATTCTAGTGAATCTTTTCTGTTCTCTCTCCAATGCTCTCACATCTTTCCTAAAGTGTGGTGCCCAGAACTGGACATAATACTCCAGCTGAGGCCAAACTAGTGTCTGATACAAGTTCAACATAACTTCCTTGCTCTTGTACTCTATGCCCCTATTAATAAAGCCCAGGATACTGTATGCTTTATTAACCACTCTCTCAACCTGTCCTGCCACCTTCAATGACTTATGCACTTATACACCCAGGTCCCTCTGCTCCTGCACCCTCTTTAGAATTGTACCCTTTATTTTATATTGTCGCTCCATGTTCCTCCTACCAAAATGAATCACTTCACATTTCTCTGCATTGAACTTCATCTGTCTGCCCATTCCACCAACTTGTCTATGTCCTTTTGAAGTTCTACACTATCCTCCTCACAGTTCACAATGCTTCCAAGTTTCATACCATCTGCAAACTTTGAAATTGTGCCCTGTACACCAAGGTCTAGGTTATGAATATATATCAGGAAAAGCAAGGGTCCTAACACTGATCCCTGGGGAACTCCACTACAAACCTTCCTCCAGCCCGAAAACATCCATTAACCACTACTCTTTGTTTCGTGTCACTCAGCCAATTCCGTATCCATGTTGCTACATTTCCTTTTTATTCCATGAGCTACAAGTTTGCTCACAAATCTGTTGTGTGGCACTGTATCAAATGCCTTTTGAAAGTCCATGTACACCACATCAACAGCCTTGCCCTCATCAACCCTCTCTGTTACCTCCTCAAAAAACTCCAGCAAGTTAACTCAACATGATTTTCCCTTATGAAATTCATGCTGGCTTGTCTTAATTAACTCACATTTTTCCGTGTCACTATTGATTTTGTCCCGAATTATTTTTTCCAGAAGTTTTCCCACCAGCAAACTGAGATAGTTTTAGTGTGAAAGGAACTGAAGAAGCAGAATTCCTGAGGTGCATTCAGGAGAACCTCTTTGCCCAATATGTAGCAAGTCCAACAACAGAGGGTGCAGTTGTCGACTTAGTTTTAGGAAATGACAATGGGCAGATGGAAGGAGTGGCAGTGGGGGAGCATCTTGGTGGTAGTGATCATAATTCAGTCAGTTTTAACACAATTATGGAAGAGGACAGAGATAGAACAAGAGTTAGAGTTCTCAATTGTGGTAAGGCCAATTTTACCAAACTGTGGAGTGATTTAGCGAAAGTGGTCTGCCAGCAGAGACGCGAAGGGCCAAGTGGCCTCTTTCTGTGCCTTAAACTTTCTATGATTTCTAAAGGTAATCATCTCTGGATTGTTACCTGAGCCACACACAAACTAGCACAGGGTCAAGCAGGTTAGAGAACGAAATGCGTGGTTCAAAGAGTGGTGTGGGAAGAAAGCGTTTCGATTCATAATGAATGGTGCAGCAGGCTCGAAGGGCCAAATGGCCTACTCCTGCTCCTATTTTCTATGTTTCTATTAAACATTAAGAGTAAGAGGATAACTAAGGAAAGAGTAGGGCCTATAAAACACCAAATAGGAAGATGTTGGTATGGTTTTTAATGAATACTGTGCGCCTTTCTTCACAAAAGAGGGGGACGATGCAGATAATGTAGTTAAGGAGGAGGAGTGTGAAGTATTGGATGTGATAAACATAGGAAGAGAGAAAGTATGAATAGGATTAGCATCCTTGAAAGTTGACAAATCACCAAGGCCGGATGAAATGTACCCCAGGGTGTTAAAAGAAGCCAGAGAGGAAATAGCAGAAGGTCTGACCATCATTTTCCAGTCCTCACTGGATACAGGTGTGGTGCCAGAGGATTGGAAAACTGCAAACGTTGTATATTTGTTTCAAAAGGGAGCGAAGGATAGATTGAATAATTACAGGTCAGTCAGTCTAACCTCAGTAGTGGGCAAATTATTGGAATATATTCTGAAAGACAGGATAAACTGTCACTTAGAAAGGCACAGGTTAATCAAGGATACTCAGCATGGATTTGTTAAAGGAAGATTTTGTCTAACCAAATTGAATGAATTTTATGAAGAAGTAACAAGGAAGGGAGATGAGGGTAGTGCAGTTGATGTGGTCTACGTGAATTTTAGCAAGGCTTTTGGCAAGGTCCCACATGGCAGACAGTTAAAAAAAAATAAAATCCCATGGGATCCAGGGAAATGCAGCAAGGTGGATACAAAATTGGCTCAGTGGCAGAAAACAAAGGGTAATTGTTGACAGGTGTTTTTGCGACTGGAGGGTTGTTTCCAGTGGCATTCCGCAGCGCTCAGTACTGGGTCCCCTGCTTTTTTTTTGTGGTGTATATTAACGATTTGGACGTAAATGAAGGGGTATGATCAAGAAGTTTGCGGATGACACAAAGATTGGCCATGTGGTAGATAGCGAGGAGGATAGCTGTAGGCTGCAGGAAGATATTGATGGTCAGGTCAAATGGGCAAAAAAGTGGCAAATGGAATTCAACTTGGAGAAGTGTGAGCTGATGCATTTGGGGAGATCAAACAAGGCAAAGGAACACATGATTAATGGGAAAATACTAAGAAGTGTAGAAGAAGTGAGGGACCTTGGAGTGAATGTCCACAGATCCCTGAAGGTAGCAGGACAGGTCGATAAGGTGGTGAAGAAGGCATATGGAATCCTTTCCTTTATTAGCCGAGGTATAGAATATAAGAGCAGGGAGGTTATGCTGGAACTGTATAACTCATTGGTAAGGCCATAACTTGAGTACTGTGTGCAGTTCTGGTCACCTCAAAGAACAAGAACAAAGAACAGTACAGCACAGGAACAGGCCATTCGGCCCTCCAGGCCTGCGCCAATCTTGATACCTGCCTAAACTAAAACCTTCTGCACTTCCAGGGACCGTATTCCTCTATTCCCATCCTATTCATGTATTTGTCAAGATGCCTCTTAAACGTCATTATCGTACCTGCTTCCACCACCTCCCCCGGCAGCAAGTTCCAGTCACTCACCACCCTCTGTGTAAAGAATTTGCCTCGCACATCCCCTCTAAACCTTGCCCCTCTCACCTTAAACCTATGTCCCCTAGTAACTGACTCTTCCGCCCTGGGAAAAAGCTTCTGACTATCCACTCTGTCCATGCCGCTCATAACTTTGTAAACCTCTATCATGTCGCCCCTCCACCTCCGTCGTTCCAGTGAAAACAATCCAAGTTTATTCAACCTCTCCTCATAGCTAATGACCTCCAGACCAGACAACATCCTGGTAAACCTCCTCTGTACCCTCTCCAAAGCCTCCACGTCCTTCTGGCAGTGTGGCGACCAGAATTGCACGCAATCTTCTAAGTGTGGCCTAACTAAAGTTCTGCACAGCTGCAGCATGACTTGCCAATTTTTATACTCTGTGCCCCGACCGATGAAAGCAAGCATGCCGTATGCCTTCTTGACTACCTTATCCACCTGCGTTGCCACTTTGTGACCTGTGGACCTGTACGCCCAGATCTCTCTGCCTGTCAATACTCCAAAGGGTTCTGCCATTTACTGTATACTTCCCACCTGCATTGGACCTTCCAAAATGCATTGCCTCACATTTGTCCGGATTAAACTCCATCTGCCATTTCTCCGCCCAAGTCTCCAACCGATCTATATCCTGCTGTATCCTTTGACAATCCTGAACACTATCCGCAACTCCACCAACCTTTGTGTTGTCCGCAAACTTACTAATCAAACCAGCTACATTTTCCTCCAAATCATTTGTATATACGACAAAGAACAAAGGTCCCAGTACTGATCCCCGCGGAACACCACTAGTCACAGCCCTCCATTCAGAAAAGCACCCTTCCACTGCTACCCTCTGTCTTCTATGACAGAGCCAGTTCTGTATCCATCTTGCCAGCTCACCTCTGATCCCGTGTGACTTCACCTTTTCTACCAGTCTGCCATGAGGGACCTTGTCAAAGGCTTTACTGAAGTCCATACAGACAACATCCACTTCCCTTCCTTCATTAATCATCTTCGTCACTTCCTCAAAAAACTCGATCAAGTTAGTGAGACACGACCTCCCCTTCACAAAACCATGCTGCCTCTTGCCAATAAGTTTGTTTGTTTCCAAGTGGGAGTAAATCCTGTCTCGAAGAATCCTCTCTAATAATTTCCCTACCACTGACATAAGGCTCACCGGCCTATAATTTCCTGGATTATCCTTGCTACCCTTCTTAAACAAAGGAACAACATTGGCTATTCTTCAGTCCTCTGGGACCTCACCTGTAGCCAATGAGGATACAAAGATTTCTGTCAAGGCCCCAGCAATTTCCTCCCTTGCCTCCCTCAGTATTCTGGGATAGATCCCGTCAGGCCCTGGGGACTTACCTACCTTAATGCTTTGCAAGACGCCCAACACCTCCTCCTTTTTGATAACGACATGACCGAAACTATCTACACTCCCTTCCCTAGGCTCATCATCCACCAAGTCCTTCTCTTTGGTGAATACTGATGCAAAGTACTCATTTAGTACCTCGCCCATTTCCTCTGGCTCCACACACAGATTCCCTCCTGTGTCCTTGAGTGGGCCAACCCTTTCCCTGGTTACCCCCTCGTTCTTTATATACGTATAAAAAGCCTTGGGATTTTCCTTAATCCTGTTTGCCAATGACTTTTCATGACCCCTTTTAGCCCTCCTGACTCCTTGCCTCATTACAGAAAGGATGTAATTGCACTGCAGAGGATACAGAGGAGATTTACGAGGATGTTGCCAGGACTGGAAAAATGCAGCTATGAGGAAAGATTGGATCGGCTGGGGTTGTTCTCCTTGGAACAGAGAAGGCTGAGGGGAGATCTGATTGAAATGTACAAAATTTTGAGGGGTCTGGATAAAGTGGAGGTGTAGGGCCTATTCACCTGAGCAGAGAGGTCAGTGACGAGGGGGCATAGACTTAAAGTGATTGGTAGAAAAATTAGAGGGGAGATGAGGAAAAACTTCTTTACCCAGAGGGTGGTGGGGGTCTGGAACTCACTGCCTGAAAGGGTGGTTGAGGAAGAAACCCTCAACTCATAAAAGGAGTCTGGATATGCACCTCAAGTGCCGTAATCTGCAGGGCTACGGTCCAAATGCTGGAAGGTGGAATTAGAATGGGTGGATAGTTTGTCGGCTAGCACAGACACGACGGGCCAAGTGGCCTCTTTCTGTGCCTTTAACGTTCTCTGATTCTATGATTCTACAATCGGAGATCTAAGATATCTTTCTCCCTGGGCGGTTCTACTATGTATTGCTCCAAGAAACTGTCACGAAAACATTCTACAAATTCATCTTCTAGACCACTGGTGCCAATTTGATTGTCCCAGTCTATATGCAGATTAAAGTCCCCCACAATTAATACATTACCTTTTTTACATGCTCCAATAATTTCCCGTTTAAATGTTATGTCCAATAATATAACTACTGTTAGGGGGCCTGTAAACTACTCCCACTGGTGTTTTCTGACTCCTGCTATTCCTAATTTCCACCCAAACTGATCCGATGCCCTGACCTCTCTCTTTGGATTTCTAAATTTCCCTTTACTCAAACCCTGCCCCCCACCCACCCCCCAACTCCCCACAATTAGTTTAAACCCCTATCCACAGCCCTAGTTATGCGATTGGCCAACACACTGGTCCCAGCCAACAGAACAGCTCCCTCTTCCCTGAGTACAGATACCAGTGCCTACTCCTGCTCCTATTTTCTATGTTTCTATAAGGAGACCAAAACTGCACACAATATTCCAGGTGTGGCCTCACCAAGGCCCTGTAGAAATGCAGCAAGACATCCCTGCTCCTGCACTCGAATCCTCTCGCTATGAAGGCCAACATACCATTTGCCTTTTTTACCGCCTGTTGCACCTGCATGCTTATCTTCAGCAACTGGTGTACGAGAACACCCAGGTCTCGCTGCATATTCCCCCATTTCTCAGTTTATAGCCAGATAATAATCTGCCTTCCTGTTTTTGCTACCAAAGTGGATAACCTCACATTTATCCACATTATACTGCATCTGCCATGCATTAGCCCACTCACTCAACTTGTCCAAATCATCCTGAAGCCTCTCTGCATCCTCCTCACAACTCACCCTCCCACCCAGTTTTGTGTCATCTGCAAATTTGGAGATATTACATTTAGTTCCCTCATCTAAATCATTAATATATATTGTGAATAGCTGGGGTCCTAGCACCGATCCCTGCAGTACCCCACTAGTCACTGCCTGCCATTCGGAAAAAGACCCGTTTATCCCTACTCTTTGTTTCCTGTCTTCCAATCAATTTTCTATCCATCGCAATACATTACCCCCAATCCCAAGCGCTTTAATTTTACACGCTAATCTCTTATGTGGGACTTTGTCGAAAGCCTTCTGAAAGTCCAAATAAACCACATCCACAGAATCCCCCTCATCAACTCTACTAGTTACATCCTCGAAAAAATTCTAGTAGATTCGTCAAGCATGATTTCCCTTTCGTAAATCCATGTGGACTCTGTCCGATTCTGCCGTTGTTCTTCAAGTGCTCTGCTGTAAAATCTTTGATAATAGACTCTAGAATTTTCCCCACTACCGACGTCAGGCTGACTGGTCTATAATTCCCTGCTTTCTCTCTCCCTCCCATTTTAAATAGTGGGGTTACATTAGCTACCCTCCAATCTGTAGGGTTTGATAAAACATCTTTGGGTTCACCTTGATTTTGCTTGCCAATATTCCTTCATGCCCTCTCTTTGCTTTCCTAGTTTCCTTTTTGATTTCACCCCTCCTCTTTCTATACTCCTCTCTGCTTTCTGTGGTATTGAGTTCTTGGTGTCGGACATAAGCTTTCCTTTTCTGCCTGATCTTACTCCGTATGCTCCTTGACATCCATGGGGCTCTAGATTTGGCTGCCTCACCCTTTTTCTTTGTGGGAATATGTTTACTCTGAACTCCTTGAATCTCCCCTTTGAATGCCTCCCACTGCTCTGACACTGATTTACCTTCAAGTAGCTGTTTCCAGCCCACTTCCGCTAAATCACTCCTCAGTTTAGTAAAACTGGCCTTGCCCCAATTGAGAACTCTAACTCCTGTTCTATCTCTGTCCTTTTCCATAATTATGTTAAAACTGACTGAATTATAATCACTCCCACCAAAATGCTCTCCACTGCCACTCCTTCCACCTGCCCATCTTCATTTCCTAAAACTAAGTCTAAAACTGCCTCTCTTGTTGGACTTGCTACATACTGGTCGAAGAGGTTCTCCTGAATGCACCTCAGGAATTCTGCTTGCACAATTCATTTCACAATAAAACTATCCCAGTTAATATTGGGATAGTTAAAATCCCCTATTACTGCCTTATTGTTTTTGCACTTCTCAGAGATTTTCCTACATATCTGCTCTTCTATCTCCCTCTGACTGTTTGGGGGTCTATAATACACTCCCAGCAGTGTGATTGCCCTTTTTTTGTTCCTTAGCTCAATCCATACGGCCTCATTTGATGAACCTTCCAACATATCATCCCTCCTCACAGCTGTAATAGTTTCCTTGACCAAAATTGCCACTCCCACTCCTTTCTTATCCCCCTCCCTATCGCGTCTGAAAACGCTGTAACCAGGAACGTTGAGCTGCCATTCCTGTCCCTCCTTAAGCCACGTTTCCGTAATAGCTATGATATCATACTACCACATGCCTATCTGTGTCCTCAGCTCATCTGCTTTATTGGGGGCAGGAAAGTGCAGTTGAGACAGAAGATCAGCCATGATCTTACTGAATTGCAGAACAGGCTCGAGAGGTCATGTGGCCTACTCCTGCTCCTATTTCTTAGGTTTCTCCTGTTTCTTAGAGTGCTGTCCTGTGTAGCCCCACACCAGGCAGCCCAATATCGAGTGGTTTATTTGGACTTCCAGAAGGCTTTTGACAAAGTCCCACATAAGAGATTAGCGTGTAAAATTAAAGCGCATGGTATTGGGGGTAGTGTATTACGATGGATAGAAAATTGATTCGCAGACAGGAAACAAAGAGTAGGGATAAATGAGTCTTTTTCCGAATGGTAGGCAGTGACTAGTGGGGTACTGCAGGGATCGGTGCTAGGACCCCAGCTATTCACAATATACATTAATGATTTATATGAGGGAACTAAATGTAATATCTCCAAATTTGCAGATGACACAAAACTGGTGGGAGGGTGAGTTGTGAGGAGGATGCAGAGAGGCTTCAGGGTGATTTGGACAAGTTGAGTGAGTGGGCTAATGCATGGCAGATGTAGTATAATGTGGATAAATGTGAGGTTATCCACTTTGGTAGCAAAAACAGGAAGGCAGATTATTTTCAATGTTGGTGCTACACTATAGCAGCACAACAGTTTCACAATGGGCAGTCCAATGCTGGGCAGCTCCACATCACAGCACACTAAGCAGCCCTACATCACGCAAAACCAGGCAGGCCAACACCATCAGGCTCACACCAATGCCTGTCACCTACTTAGCAATGAGGCAGTTTGAGAATCCCTTTCCTTTTCTCTCAGATCCATAGTAAGTCACGGTTCGGTTGTATTTCCAGCGCACGTGGTCAGGACACGGTTGGAGATGATCAAACTGAAAGCCATGGCTGTGGTCCAGGACCTGAAATCAAAGGCACAAGAAGTCTTCACACTCATGGAGGATTGGCTCGGGACCAGATTCCTGCAGGAAATGGAAAGGTATTGAAGTTGGGGTTCATGGTTTGGTGACAGGTGAAGGCTCCCAGGAACAGGAAATCCTCTGCTCCCCCTCCCTTTTATCCTCCACCCCTCACCTCCCCACCCCTCTCCCCTCCTACCCTCCAATCCTCTGCTCCCCACCCCCTGCTCTCCTCCCCATACCACCCCTCTCCTTCCCTCCCCCTCTCCCCTTCTCCCCCCTCCTCTCCAAATCCCCCAGGGATTTAAGCCTTTCGCACACTGAACATTTCTCCCAATTCTCATCAGAATCTGCAACACAGATTGTCAGGAGAATGTATGTTGATGTGGAAGGAGAGGCAGTTTGAAAGCTCACCCGCCGATTAGATTGTGACATGTCTGCGGCAAGTGCTGCAATGCTTGCTCCTTGCTCTCATTTGTGGTTTGCTTTCATTTGCAGGGAACATTCAAAAACATTTGCAACATCAGCAAGATTTATAGCACACAGAAGTTAGAATACAAACAGGCCATTCAGCCCCACCAGCCCGTGTTTGTGTTGACCCTCCACATCAGCAAATCGTTGTAATCACATTTGCCCACCCTGTTCCCAGCACTCTTCTTCACCTTTCCCTCCATCCACCTCTTCAATCTAATACTGAATTTCTGCCTAAACAACTAACCCTGGTAGTGAATTCCACAGCCTCACAAGTCTCTGAAGAAGTAAATCTAAAGCCCTCTTCCCTCTGATTCAAATCATTGTTACACAGTGAGCAGAGTGGATCAGAAATAAACCCTGTGGAACACCACACCTCACTCTGGGAAAAGCACTGCCTGAAACTCCTACTCTCTCTGTCCCCCCCCCCCCCAATACTCTCTCTGTCCCCCCCCCCCCCCCCAATCTGACCAATTTAGAATCTCATTTCCTATCCTGAGGGATGGGCAATAAATGCTGGCCTAGCCAGCGATGCCCACATCCCGTGAAAGTATTAAAAAAAAATTCTCCCCCTATTTTCATAAACCTGAAACCCTTTATAAACTCCCACGTGGTACCTTGTCAAAACTTTCCTACAGTGCACATACACTCCATTTCCCACTTTCCCCAGGCCTCATTTCTGTTATTTCCTTGAAGAATTCGACAAAGTTTATGAAATACAATTGCCCCTTTTGAAATCCATGCTGGCTATTTTTAACTATTTAGAGTAACAGAGTTATATAGCACAGAAACAGGCCCTTCGGCCCATCATGTCCATGTCGGCCATCAAGCACCTAACTATTCTAATCCCATTTTCCAGCACTTGGCCCATAGCCTTGTATGCTGTGGCGTTTCAAGTGCTCATCTAAATACTTCTTAAATGTTGTGATGGTTCCTGCCTCTATCACCTCTTCACGCAGTGTGTTCCAGATTCCAACCACCCTCTGGGTGAAAATTATTTTCCTCAAATCCCCTCACCTTAAATTTATTCCCCCTGGTTGTTGACCCCTCCGCTAAGGGAAAAAGTTTCTTCCTATCTAACCCATCAATGCCCCTCATAATTTTGTACACCTCAATCATGTCCCCCGTCAGACTTCTCTACGCTAAGGGATACAACCCTAGTCTTTTCAGTCTCTCTTCATAGCTAAAATGCTCCAGCCCAGGCAACATCCTGGTGAATCTCCTCTGCACCCTCTCCAGTGCAATCACATCCTTCCGATAGTGTGCTGCCCAGAACTGTACACAGTACTCCAGCTCTGGCCTAACTAGCATTTTATACAGCTCCATCATAACCTCCCTGCTCTTATATTCTATGCCTCGGCTAATAAAGGCAAGTATCCCATATGCCTTCCTAACCACCTTATCTACCTGTGCTGCTGCCTTCATTGATCTATGGGCAAGTACACCAAGATCCCTCTGACCTTCTGTACTTCCTAGGGTCCTACCATCCATTGTATATTCCCTTGCCTTGTTGGTCCTCCCAAAATGCATCACTTCACACCTCAGGATTAAATTCCATTTGCCACAGCTCCGCCCATCTATATCGTCCTGTAATCTAAGGCTTTCCTCCTCACTATTTACGACACCACCAATTATCCTGTCATCTGCGAATTTACTGATCATGCCTCCTATATTCACGTCTAAATCATTAATGTACACTACAAACATCACCGATCCCTGTGGTACACCACTGTCACAGGCTTCCACTCGCAAAAACAACCCTCGACCATCACCCTCTGCCTCCTGCCACTAAGCCAATTTTGGATCCACTTTGCCAAATTCCCCTGGATCCCATGGGCTCTTACCTTCTTAACCAATCTCCCATGCAGGACCTTATCAAAAACCTTACTGAAGTCCATTTAGACTACATCAACTGCTTTACCCTCATCTACACATCTAGTCACCGCCTCGAAAAATTCAATCAAGTTAGTTAGACACGATCTCTCCCTGACAAAGCCATCCTGACTATCCCTGATTAATCCCTGCCTCTCCAAGTGGAGATTAATCCTGTTCCTCAGAATCTTTTCCAATAATTTCCCTACCACTGATGTTAGACTCACCGGCCTGTAATTACCTGGTTTATCCCTGCTACCCTTCTTGAATAATGGTACCACATTCGCTGTCCTCCAATCCTCTGGTACCTCTTCTGTAGCCAGAGAGGATTTGAAAATTTGTGTCAGAGCCCCTGCTATCTCCTCCCTTGCCTCACATAACAGCCTGGGATACATCTCATCTGGACCTGGGGATTTTGCCACTTTTAAACCAGCAAAAAGAGCTAATACTTCCTTTCAATGCTGATATGTTCAAGTATATTACAATCCCCCTCCCTGATCTCTACACCTACATCATCCTTCTCCATAGTGAACACAGATGAAAAGTGATCATTTAAAACCTTACCTCTGTCCTCCAGCTCCACACACAGATTGCCACTTTGGTCCCGAA